>NC_086452.1:8201223-8501223 GCF_028390025.1 Pseudophryne corroboree
TATGTCACATACAGAAGTCAGTGTATCGCTACATATAGCTGCCAGGCTGTTATTACAGTCATATATGTCACATACAGGAGTCAGTGTATCACTATATATAGCTGCCAGGCTGTTATTACAGTCATATATGTCACATACAGAAGTCAGTGTATCACTACATATAGCTGCCAGGCTGTTATTACAGTCATATATGTCACATACAGGAGTCAGTGTATCACTACATATAGCTGCCAGGCTGTTATTACAGTCATATATGTCATATACAGAAGTCAGTGTATCGCTACATATAGCTGCCAGGCTGTTATTACTGTCATATATGTCACATACAGGAGTCAGTGTATCACTACATATAGCTGCCAGGCTGTTATTACTGTCATATATGTCACATACAGAAGTCAGTGTATCGCTACATATAGCTGTCAGGCTGTTATTACTGTCATATATGTCACATACAGAAGTCAGTGTATCGCTACATATAGCTGCCAGGCTGTTATTACAGTCATATATGTCACATACAGAAGTCAGTGTATCGCTACATATAGCTGTCAGGCTGTTATTACTGTCATATATGTCACATACAGGAGTCAGTGTATCGCTACATATAGCTGTCAGGCTGTTATTACTGTCATATATGTCACATACAGAAGTCAGTGTATCGCTACATATAGCTGCCAGGCTGTTATTACTGCCATATATGTCACATACAGGAGTCAGTGTATCGCTACATATAACTGCCAGGCTGTTATTACAGTCATATATGTCACATACAGGAGTCAGTGTATCACTATATATAGCTGCCAGGCTGTTATTACAGTCATATATGTCACATACAGAAGTCAGTGTATCACTACATATAGCTGCCAGGCTGTTATTACAGTCATATATGTCACATACAGGAGTCAGTGTATCACTACATATAGCTGCCAGGCTGTTATTACAGTCATATATGTCATATACAGAAGTCAGTGTATCGCTACATATAGCTGCCAGGCTGTTATTACTGTCATATATGTCACATACAGGAGTCAGTGTATCACTACATATAGCTGCCAGGCTGTTATTACTGTCATATATGTCACATACAGAAGTCAGTGTATCGCTACATATAGCTGTCAGGCTGTTATTACTGTCATATATGTCACATACAGAAGTCAGTGTATCGCTACATATAGCTGCCAGGCTGTTATTACAGTCATATATGTCACATACAGAAGTCAGTGTATCGCTACATATAGCTGTCAGGCTGTTATTACTGTCATATATGTCACATACAGGAGTCAGTGTATCGCTACATATAGCTGTCAGGCTGTTATTACTGTCATATATGTCACATACAGAAGTCAGTGTATCGCTACATATAGCTGCCAGGCTGTTATTACTGCCATATATGTCACATACAGGAGTCAGTGTATCGCTACATATAACTGCCAGGCTGTTATTACAGTCATATATGTCACATACAGGAGTCAGTGTATCACTACATATAGCTGCCAGGCTGTTATTACAGTCATATATGTCACATACAGAAGTCAGTGTATCGCTACATATAGCTGCCAGGCTGTTATTACTGCCATATATGTCACATACAGGAGTCAGTGTATCGCTACATATAACTGCCAGGCTGTTATTACAGTCATATATGTCACATACAGGAGTCAGTGTATCACTACATATAGCTGCCAGGCTGTTATTACAGTCATATATGTCACATACAGAAGTCAGTGTATCGCTACATATAGCTGCCAGGCTGTTATTACTGTCATATATGTCACATACAGGAGTCAGTGTATCACTACATATAGCTGCCAGGCTGTTATTACAGTCATATATGTCACATACAGAAGTCAGTGTATCACTACATATAGCTGCCAGGCTGTTATTACTGTCATATGTGTCACATACAGAAGTCAGTGTATCACTACATATAGCTGCCAGGCTGTTCTTACAGTCATATATGTCACATACAGAAGTCAGTGTATCACTACATATAGCTGCCAGGCTGTTATTACTGTCATATGTGTCACATACAGAAGTCAGTGTATCACTACATATAGCTGCCAGGCTGTTCTTACAGTCATATATGTCACATACAGAAGTCAGTGTATCACTACATATAGCTGCCAGGCTGTTATTACAGTCATATATGTCACATACAGGAGTCAGTGTATCACTACATATAGCTGCCAGGCTGTTATTACTGTCATATATGTCACATACAGAAGTCAGTGTATCACTACATATAGCTGCCAGGCTGTTATTACAGTCATATATGTCACATACAGGAGTCAGTGTATCGCTACATATAGCTGCCAGGCTGTTATTACTGTCATATATGTCACATACAGAAGTCAGTGTATCGCTACATATAGCTGCCAGGCTGTTATTACAGTCATATATGTCACATACAGAAGTCAGTGTATCGCTACATATAGCTGCCAGGCTGTTATTACAGTCATATATGTCACATACAGGAGTCAGTCTATCGCTACATATAGCTGCCAGGCTGTTATTACTGTCATATATGTCACATACAGGAGTCAGTGTATCACTACATATAGCTGCCAGGCTGTTATTACAGTCATATATGTCACATACAGGAGTCAGTGTATCACTACATATAGCTACCAGGCTGTTATTACAGTCATATATGTCACATACAGGAGTCAGCGTATCACTACATATAGCTACCAGGCTGTTATTACAGTCATATATGTCACATACAGAAGTCAGTGTATCACTACATATTACAGTCATATATGTCACATACAGAAGTCAGTGTATCACTACATATAACTGCCAGGCTGTTATTACTGTCATATATGTCACAGACAGAAGTCAGTGTATCGCTACATATAACTGTGAGGCTGTTATTACAGTCATATATGTCACATACAGGAGTCAGTGTATCGCTACATATAGCTGCCAGGCTGTTATTACAGTCATATATGTCACATACAGAAGTCAGTGTATCACTACATATAACTGCCAGGCTGTTATTACTGTCATATATGTCACATACAGAAGTCAGTGTATCGCTACATATAACTGTGAGGCTGTTATTACAGTCATATATGTCACATACAGGAGTCAGTGTATCGCTACATATAGCTGCCAGGCTGTTATTACTGCCATATATGTCACATACAGGAGTCAGTGTATCGCTACATATAGCTGCCAGGCTGTTATTACTGTCATATATGTCACATACAGGAGTCAGTGTATCACTACATATAGCTGCCACGCTGTTATTACTGCCATATATGTCACATACAGGAGTCAGTGTATCGCTACATATAGCTGCCAGGCTGTTATTACAGTCATATATGTCACATACAGGAGTCAGTGTATCGCTACATATAGCTGCCAGGCTGTTATTACTGTCATATATGTCACATACAGGAGTCAGTGTATCGCTACATATAGCTGCCAGGCTGTTATTACTGTCATATATGTTGCATACAGGAGTCAGTGTATCGCTACATATAGCTGCAAGGCTGTTATTACTGTCATATATGTCACATACAGGAGTCAGTGTATCGCTACATATAGCTGCCAGGCTGTTATTACTGTCATATATGTCACATACAGGAGTCATTGTATCGCTACATATAGCTGCCAGGCTGTTATTACTGTCATATATGTCGCATACAGGAGTCAGTGTATCGCTACATATAGCTGCCAGGCTGTTATTACTGTCATATATGTCACATACAGGAGTCAGTGTATCACTACATATAGCTGCCAGGCTGTTATTACTGTCATATATGTCACATACAGGAGTCAGTGTATCGCTACATATAGCTGCCAGGCTGTTATTACTGTCATATATGTCACATACAGGAGTCAGTGTATCGCTACATATAGCTGCAAGGCTGTTATTACTGTCATATATGTCGCATACAGAAGTCAGTGTATCGCTACATATAGCTGCCAGGCTGTTATTACAGTCATATATGTCACATAGAGAAGTCAGTGTATCGCTACATATAGCTGCCAGGCTGTTATTACTGTCATATATGTCACATAAGTCAGTGTATCGCTACATATAGCTGCCAGGCTGTTATTACAGTCATATATGTCACATACAGAAGTCAGTGTATCACTACATATAGCTGCCAGGCTGTTATTACAGTCATATATGTCACATACAGAAGTCAGTGTATCGCTACATATAGCTGCCAGGCTGTTATTACAGTCATATATGTCACATACAGAAGTCAGTGTATCGCTACATATAGCTGCCAGGCTGTTATTACAGTCATATATGTCACATACAGAAGTCAGTGTATCGCTACATGTAGCTGCCAGGCTGTTATTACAGTCATATATGTCACATACAGAAGTCAGTGTATCGCTACATATAGCTGCCAGGCTGTTATTACTGCCATATATGTCACATACAGAAGTCAGTGTATCGCTACATATAGCTGCCAGGCTGTTATTACAGTCATATATGTCACATACAGGAGTCAGTGTATCGCTACATATAGCTGCCAGGCTGTTATTACAGTCATATATGTCACATACAGAAGTCAGTGTATCGCTACATGTAGCTGCCAGGCTGTTATTACAGTCATATATGTCACATACAGAAGTCAGTGTATCGCTACATATAGCTGCCAGGCTGTTATTACTGCCATATATGTCACATACAGAAGTCAGTGTATCGCTACATATAGCTGCCAGGCTGTTATTACTGTCATATATGTCGCATACAGAAGTCAGTGTATTGCTACATATAGCTGCCAGGCTGTTATTACTGTCATATATGTCACATACAGGAGTCAGTGTATCGCTACATATAGCTGCCAGGCTGTTATTACTGCCATATATGTCACATACAGAAGTCAGTATATCGCTACATATAGCTGCCAGGCTGTTATTACAGTCATATATGGCGCATACAGAAGTCAGTGTATCGCTACATATAGCTGCCAGGCTGTTATTACTGTCATATATGTCACATACAGGAGTCAGTGTATCGCTACATATAGCTGCCAGGCTGTTATTACAGTCATATATGTCACATACAGGAGTCAGTGTATCGCTACATATAGCTGCCAGGCTGTTATTACTGCCATATATGTCACATACAGGAGTCAGTGTATCGCTACATATAGCTGCCAGGCTGTTATTACTGTCATATATGTCACATACAGGAGTCAGTGTATCGCTACATATAGCTGCCAGGCTGTTATTACTGTCATATATGTCGCATACAGGAGTCAGTATATCGCTACATATAGCTGCCAGGCTGTTATTACAGTCATATATGTCACATACAGGAGTCAGTGTATCGCTACATATAGCTGCCAGGCTGTTATTTCTGTCATATATGTCACATACAGAAGTCAGTGTATCGCTACATATAGCTGCCAGGCTGTTATTACTGTCATATATGTCATATACAGGAGTCAGTGTATCGCTACATATAGCTGCCAGGCTGTTATTACTGTCATATATGTCGCATACAGGAGTCAGTATATCGCTACATATAGCTGCCAGGCTGTTATTACAGTCATATATGTCACATACAGGAGTCAGTGTATCGCTACATATAGCTGCCAGGCTGTTATTTCTGTCATATATGTCACATACAGAAGTCAGTGTATCGCTACATATAGCTGCCAGGCTGTTATTACTGTCAGATATGTCACATACAGGAGTCAGTATATCGCTACATATAGCTGCCAGGCTGTTATTACTGTCATATATGTCGCATACAGGAGTCAGTATATCGCTACATATAGCTGCCAGGCTGTTATTACAGTCATATATGTCACATACAGGAGTCAGTGTATCGCTACATATAGCTGCCAGGCTGTTATTACTGCCATATATGTCACATACAGAAGTCAGTGTATCGCTACATATAGCTGCCAGGCTGTTATTACTGTCAGATATGTCACATACAGGAGTCAGTGTATCGCTACATATAGCTGCCAGGCTGTTATTACAGTCATATATGTCATATACAGAAGTCAGTGTATCGCTACATATAGCTGCCAGGCTGTTATTACTACCATATATGTCACATACAGGAGTCAGTGTATCGCTACATATAGCTGCCAGGCTGTTATTACTGTCATATATGTCACATACAGGAGTCAGTGTATCGCTACATATAGCTGCCAGGCTGTTATTACTGTCAGATATGTCACATACAGGAGCCAGTGTATCGCTACATATAGCTGCCACGCTGTTATTACAGTCATATATGTCATATACAGAAGTCAGTGTATCGCTACATATAGCTGCCAGGCTGTTATTACTGCCATATATGTCACATACAGGAGTCAGTGTATCGCTACATATAGCTGCCAGGCTGTTATTACTGTCATATATGTCACATACAGGAGTCAGTGTATCGCTACATATAGCTGCCAGGCTGTTATTACTGTCATATATGTCACATACAGGAGTCAGTGTATCGCTACATATAGCTGCCAGGCTGTTATTACAGTCATATATGTCACATACAGAAGTCAGTGTATCGCTACATATAGCTGTCAGGCTGTTATTACTGTCATATATGTCACATACAGGAGTCAGTGTATCGCTACATATAGCTGCCAGGCTGTTATTACTGTCATATATGTCACATACAGGAGTCAGTGTATCGCTACATATAGCTGCCAGGCTGTTATTACTGTCATATATGTCACATACAGAAGTCAGTGTATCACTACATATAGCTGCCAGGCTGTTATTACTGTCATATATGTCACATACAGAAGTCAGTGTATCGCAACATATAGCTGCCAGGCTGTGATTACAGTCATATATGTCACATACAGAAGTCAGTGTATCGCTACATATAGCTGTCAGGCTGTTATTACTGCCATATATGTCACATACAGAAGTCAGTGTATCACTACATATAGCTGCCAGGCTGTTATTACTGTCATATATGTCACATACAGGAGTCAGTGTATCACTACATATAGCTGCCAGGCTGTTATTACTGTCATATATGTCACATACAGGAGTCAGTGTATCGCTACATATAGCTGCCAGGCTGTTATTACAGTCATATATGTCACATACAGGAGTCAGTGTATCGCAACATATAGCTGCCAGGCTGTTATTACTGTCATATATGTCACATACAGGAGTCAGTGTATCGCTACATATAGCTGCCAGGCTGTTATTACAGTCATATATGTCACATACAGAAGTCAGTGTATCGCTACATATAGCTGCCAGGCTGTTATTACTGTCATATATGTCACATACAGGAGTCAGTGTATCGCTACATATAGCTGCCAGGCTGTTATTACAGTCATATATGTCACATACAGAAGTCAGTGTATCGCTACATATAGCTGCCAGGCTGTTATTACTGTCATATATGTCACATACAGGAGTCAGTGTATCGCTACATATAGCTGCCAGGCTGTTATTACAGTCATATATGTCACATACAGGAGTCAGTGTATCGCAACATATAGCTGCCAGGCTGTTATTACTATCATATATGTCACATACAGAAGTCAGTGTATCGCAACATATAGCTGCCAGGCTAGTATTACAGTCATATATGTCACATACAGAAGTCAGTGTATCGCTACATATAGCTGCCAGGCTGTTATTACAGTCATATATGTCACATACAGGAGTCAGTGTATCACTACATATAGCTGCCAGCCTGTTATTACTGTCATATATGTCACATACAGAAGTCAGTGTATCACTACATATAGCTGCCAGGCTGTTATTACTGTCATATATGTCACATACAGGAGTCAGCGTATCACTACATATAGCTGCCAGGCTGTTATTACAGTCATATATGTCACATACAGAAGTCAGTGTATCGCTACATATAGCTGCCAGGCTGTTATTACAGTCATATATGTCACATACAGGATTCAGTGTATAACTACATATAGCTGCCAGGCTGTTATTACAGTCATATATGTCACATACAGAAGTCAGTGTATCACTACATATAGCTGCCAGGCTGTTATTACTGTCATATATGTCACATACAGGAGTCAGTGTATCGCAACATATAACTGCCAGGCTGTTATTACAGTCATATATGTCACATACAGAAGTCAGTGTATCGCTACATATAGCTGCCAGGCTGTTATTACAGTCATATATGTCACATACAGAAGTCAGTGTATCGCTACATATAGCTGCCAGGCTGTTATTACTGTCATATATGTTACATACAGGAGTCAGTGTATCGCTACATATAGCTGCAAGGCTGTTATTACTGTCATATATGTCGCATACAGAAGTCAGTGTATTGCTACATATAGCTGCAAGGCTGTTATTACTGTCATATATGTCGCATACAGAAGTCAGTGTATCGCTACATATATCTGCCAGGCTGTTATTACAGTCATATATGTCACATACAGGAGTCAGTGTATCGCAACATATAGCTGCCAGGCTGTTATTACAGTCATATATGTCACATACAGAAGTCAGTGTATCGCTACATATAGCTGCCAGGCTGTTATTACAGTCATATATGTCACATACAGAAGTCAGTGTATCGCAACATATAACTGCCAGGCTGTTCTTACAGTCATATATGTCACATACAGAAGTCAGTGTATCGCTACATATAGCTGCCAGGCTGTTATTACAGTCATATATGTCACATACAGAAGTCAGTGTATCGCTACATATAGCTGCCAGGCTGTTATTACAGTCTTATATGTCACATACAGAAGTCAGTGTATCGCTACATATAGCTGCCAGGCTGTTATTACTGTCATATATGTCACATAAGTCAGTGTATCGCTACATATAGCTGCCAGGCTGTTATTACAGTCATATATGTCACATACCGAAGTCAGTGTATCGCTACATATAGCTGCCAGGCTGTTATTACAGTCATATATGTCACATACAGAAGTCAGTGTATCGCTACATATAACTGCCAGGCTGTTATTACTGTCATATATGTCACATACAGAAGTCAGTGTATCGCTACATGTAGCTGCCAGGCTGTTATTACAGTCATATATGTCACATACAGGAGTCAGTGTATCGCTACATATAGCTGCCAGGCTGTTATTACTGTCATATATGTCGCATACAGAAGTCAGTGTATCGCTACATATAGCTGCCAGGCTGTTATTACTGTCATATATGTCACATACAGAAGTCAGTGTATCGCAACATATAGCTGCCAGGCTGTTATTACTGTCATTTATGTCACATACAGAAGTCAGTGTATCGCTACATATAGCTGCCAGGCTGTTATTACTGTCACCTGTAAGAAGCAATGCCCCCCTGTAAGAAGCAATGCCCCCCTGTGTAAGAAGCAATGCCTCTCTGTAAGGAACAGTGCCGCCCTGTAAGAATAAATGCCCCCCTGTAAGGAGCAGCTGCAGTGCCCCCCTGTGTAAGAAGCAGTGCCCCCCTGTAAGTAGGGGCTCTGGAGAATGAGTGCAGCAGGGGCAGTGAAGAATGGGTACAGTAGGGGTTCTGCAGAATAGGTACAGTAGGGGCTGTGCAGAATGGGTACAGTAGGGTCTGTGCAGAATAGGTACAGTAGGTGCTCTGCAGAATGAGTGCAGTAGGGGCTCTGCTGAATGGGTACAGTAGGGGCTGTTCAGAATGGGTACAGTAGGTGCTCTGCAGAATGAGTGCAGTAGGGGCTGTGCAGAATGGGTACAGTAGGGGTTCTGCAGAATAGGTACAGTAGGGGCTGTGCAGAATGGGTACAGTAGGGTCTGTGCAGAATAGGTACAGTAGGTGCTCTGCAGAATGAGTGCAGTAGGGGCTCTGCTGAATGGGTACAGTAGGGGCTGTTCAGAATGGGTACAGTAGGTGCTCTGCAGAATGAGTGCAGTAGGGGCAGTGCAGAATAGGTACAGTAGGTGCTCTGCAGAATGAGTGCAGTAGGGGCAGTGCAGAATAGGTACAGTAGGTCCTCTGCAGAATGGGTACATTAGGGTCTCTGCAGAATGGGTACAGTAGGGGCCGTGCAGAATAGGTAGAGTAGGTGCTCTGCAGAATGGGTACAGTAGGGGCTCTGCAGAATGGGTACAGTAGGGGCTCTGCAGAATGGGTACAGTAGGGGCCGTGCAGAATAGGTACAGTAGGTGCTCTGCAGAATGGGTACAGTAGGGGCTCTGCAGAATGGGTACAGTAAGGGCTCTGCAGAATAAGTACAGTAGGTACTCTGCAGAATGACTACACTATGTGCTCTGCAGAATGAGTACAGTAGGGGCTCTGCAGAATAGGTACAGTAAGGGCTCTGCAGAATAAGTACAGTAGGTGCTCTGCAGAATGACTACACTAGGTGCTCTGCAGAATGGGTACATCGGGGCTCCGCAGAATGGGTACAGAAGGGGCTGTGCAGAATGGGTACAGTAGGGGCTCTGCAGAATGGGTACAGTAGGGGCTCTGCAGAATGAGCACAGCAGGTGCTCTGCGGAATGAGTGCAGTAGGTGCTCTGCAGAATGAGCGCAGTAGGTGCTCTGCAGAATAGGCGCAGCAGGGGCTCTGCAGAATGGGTACAGTAAGGGCTCTGCAGAATAAGTACAGTAGGTGCTCTGCAGAATGACTGCACTAGGTGCTCTGCAGAATGAGTACAGTAGGGGCTCTGCAGAATGGGTACAGTAAGGGCTCTGCAGCATAGGTACAGTAGGTGCTCTGCAGAATGAGCGCAGTAGGTGCTTTGCAGAATGGGTACAGCAGGGGCTCTGCAGAATGGGTACAGCAGGGGCTCTGCAGAATGGGTACAGCAGGGGCTCTGCAGAATGGGTACAGTAGGGGCTCTGCAGAATGGGTACAGTAGGGGCCGTGCAGAATAGGTAGAGTAGGTGCTCTGCAGAATGGGTACAGTAGGCGCTCTGCAGAATGGGTACAGTAGGGGCCGTGCAGAATAGGTACAGTAGGTGCTCTGCAGAATGGGTACAGTAGGGGCTCTGCAGAATGGGTACAGTAAGGGCTCTGCAGAATAAGTACAGTAGGTACTCTGCAGAATGACTACACTATGTGCTCTGCAGAATGAGTACAGTAGGGGCTCTGCAGAATAGGTACAGTAAGGGCTCTGCAGAATGAGTACAGTAGGTGCTCTGCAGAATGACTACACTAGGTGCTCTGCAGAATGAGTACAGTAGGGGCTCTGCAGAATGGGTACAGTAAGGGCTCTGCAGAATGGGTACAGTAGGGGCTGTGCAGAATGAGCGCAGTAGGGGCTCTGCAGAATGGGTACAGTAGGTGCTCTGCAGAATGAGCGCAGTAGGGTCTCTGCAGAATGGGTACAGTAGGGGCTGTGCAGAATGAGCGCAGTAGGGGCTCTGCAGAATGGGTACAGTAAGGGCTCTGCAGAATAGGTACAGTAGGTGCTCTGCAGAATGAGCGCAGTAAGGGCTCTGCAGAATGGGTACAGTAGGGGCTCTGCAGAATGAGTACAGTAGGGGCTCTGCAGAATGAGTACAGTAGGTGCTCTGCAGAATGACTACACTAGGTGCTCTGCAGAATGAGTACAGTAGGGGCTCTGCAGAATGGGTACAGTAAGGGCTCTGCAGAATGGGTACAGTAGGGGCTGTGCAGAATGAGCGCAGTAGGGGCTCTGCAGAATGGGTACAGTAGGTGCTCTGCAGAATGAGCGCAGTAGGGTCTCTGCAGAATGGGTACAGTAGGGGCTGTGCAGAATGAGCGCAGTAGGGGCTCTGAGGAATGGGTACAGTAAGGGCTCTGCAGAATGGGTACAGTAGGTGCTCTGCAGAATGAGCGCAGTAGGGTCTCTGCAGAATGGGTACAGTAGCTGCTCTGCAGAATGAGTACAGTAGGTCCCTAGATGCCCCTTGTATAGGCTGCATCTTTTTAGGCTCTACAGTTGGCAGCACTGAAATGGTTAATGATACACTCCATCACGTATTTATTAAACAAGGGATAAAACAGACATCACAGACAGTGGCTGGTGCTAGACGTTACTTCTGTATTGTTACATGTTACATCCTGAGATGAAGCAGGCGGAGAGCCGGGGGAGCACACACACAAATAATGGTGACACTGTTTGTGGGTTAGCGGTTGTGATGAGGCCACACAAAGCATGTATCCATTGTATACAGGAGAGAATAACACAACTCTCTCCATAGGACGCTGACATCTCTTTTATTACAGGGATTAGCTGGACCAGAAGGAATCCCGGGCCCTAAAGGGGTTGGGGTAAGTCCCTGCATTATTGGTGTGTGATGTGTTGTGCTGTAGTTGTGTGATGCATGTAACACAAAGTGCAGGAGTAACTCCGCACAACATACTCTGGTCGCCCAGGGAGGGGCATGTCTGCAGACGGACCAATCACAGTTACCGGCAATGAATGAATGAAAGCATTAGAAGATGAATGTGGAAGTCATGGTGTCCCCTGGGGCAGGTGGCGGCTGCAGTGAGTATAGAGCTGCCTCTGTAACACCATCCCTGATGTACCTCTATGGTGCCTCTCTGGTGCCTCTGTAACACCACATCATTCAGCATTTCTACACTTACACGTGGAGCCTGTCAGTCTCCTGGTACCATCCCTGACGTGCCTCTATGGTGCCTCTGTGTGCCTCTCTGATGCCTCTGTAACACCACATCATTCATCATTTCTACACTTACACGTGGAGCCTGTCAGTCTCCTGGTACCATCCCTGATGTGCCTCTATGGTGCCTCTGTGTGCCTCTCTGGTGCCTCTGTAACACCACATCATTCATCATTTCTACACTTATACGTGGAGCCTGTCAGTCTCCTGGTACCATCCCTGATGTGCCTCTATGGTGCCTCTGTAACACCACATCATTCATCATTTCTACACTTATACGTGGAGCCTGTCAGTCTCCTGGTACCATCCCTAATGTGCCTCTGTGTGCCTCTCTGGTGCCTCTGTAACACCACATCATTCATCATTTATACACTTATACGTGGAGCCTGTCAGTCTCCTGGTACCATCCCTAATGTGCCTCTATGGTGCCTCTGTGTGCCTCTCTGGTGCCTCTTTAACACCACATCATTCGTCATTTCTACACTTACACGTGGAGCCTGTCAGTCTCCTGGTACCATCCCTGATGTGCCTCTGTGGTGCCTCTGTGTGCCTCTCTGGTGCCTCTGTAACACCACATCATTCATCATTTCTACACTTATACGTGGAGCCTGTCAGTCTCCTGGTGCCATCCCTGGCGTGCCTCTATGGTGCCTCTGTGTGCCTCTCTGGTGCCTCTTTAACACCACATCATTCATCATTTCTACACTTACACGTGGAGCCTGTCAGTCTCCTGGTACCATCCCTGATGTGCCTCTATGGTGCCTCTGTGTGCCACTCTGGTGCCTCTGTAACACCACATCATTCATCATTTATACACTTATACGTGGAGCCTGTCAGTCTCCTAGTACCATCCCTGATGTGCCTCTAGGGTGCCTCCATGCTGCCTCTGTAACACCACATCATCATTCATCATTTATACACCTATACGTGGAGCCTGACAGTCTCCTGGTACCATCCCTGATGTGCCTCTATGGTGCCTCCGTGCTGCCTCTGGTGCCTCTGTAGTGTATAGCATCACTAGCCCCTCTCATGCTGACAGTGTGAATATTGTATGTACTGCACTGTAACCGTGTCCTGTGTATAGTCTTACCTTACCCCCCCTGATGTGCCTCTATGGTGCCTCCGTGCTGCTTATCTGGTGCCTCTGTAGTGTATAGCATCCCTTTATCCCGGGACACTCATGGATTACACAGGTTCCGGACAGAAGCCCCGGCTCACCAGCAACGTTCTGCTCTTTAATGAGATTTTTATTATTGGAGAAAAGGAGAAAGTGTTTTTTATTTTCCAGGCACTGCAGCAAAGTTCTCCCATGGTCCGCGTGTCCTGTAATAAATATAGTAATATATTAGGAAACCAGTACCTCTATGGTGGTGACTGCTCTCCGCCTGTTGGTGCCTCTAGTACCTGCAGCTGTCAGCAGTCCACCACATACATACAGTATATTACATACAAACATGTTCTCACTCGCCTGTAAACTCAGTACCGGATAGCGCCCACGGAATCTGGCGTAAGATCACCATGGGATGCATGCACCTGTCATGTGGCTTTTCTGTCTGCAGACGCACCTGTCACCTACACACAGAGTCAGTATTCCAGGACTGCAGACTGTTAGTAACTAGGGACCGGGGACATGTCTGAATGATGTCACTGCTTGCTAGTGTGTCATAGGCTGCATTGCGTTGAATATTGTGGGGCTAGATCAGTGGTTCCCAAGCTTGGTCCTCGAATAGCAATAACAGGTCACGTTTCCAGGTCACCCGGCAGGTGCTCCGTGTATCGTAAACTGTCACAACTAAAAAAATCCACAGGTAACCTGGAAAACATGACCTGTTGGAGCTCCTTGAGGAAGACCGTATTTGGAACCACTGGATTCGGCAGTCATCAACTTCAGTCAAAGTTTTATACAAAATAATGGTGCATAGGAGACCACAAATAGGTTGAACTCGATGGACAATTGTCTTTTTTTCAACCTTAGATACTATGTTACTATGTTAGATACTATGTATTACAGATGTGTCCTCTGACATCCTTGCTGCAGTCACGCTGAACGGCCCGTGAAGTCGCGCCAAAATGATATGCAGCATGTCTGTATTCTGTGTGTAATAGCGGGTGTATCTGCATCCAGCATGCCACATTACAGTGATTCCATGAAAACACTGCAGCAGAGCATTCTGTATGCAGATACAGCTGCAGTCACACACAGTATATAGGCATGCCGCATATCATATTACTGACACTGTAACGTACCAATCCATATGCAGATACAGCCGCAGTCACACACAGAATATACACATGCCACATATCATATTACTGACACTGTAACGTAGCATTCCATATGCAGATACAGCCGCAGTCCCACACAGAATACACACATGCCACATATCCTATTACTGACACTGTAACGTAGCATTCCATATGCAGATACAGCCGCAGTCACACACAGAATATAGGCATGCCACATATCATATTACTGACACTGTAACGTAGCATTCCATATGCAGATACAGCCGCAGTCACACACAGTATATAGGCATGCCTCATATCCTATTACTGACACTGTAACGTACCAATCCATATGCAGATACAGCCGCAGTCACACACAGAATATACACATGCCACATATCATATTACTGACACTGTAACGTACCAATCCATATGCAGATACAGACACAGTCACACACAGAATATAGACATGCCTCATATCCTATTACTGACACTGTAACGTAGCATTCCATATGCAGATACAGCCGCAGTCACACACAGAATATAGGCATGCCACATATCATATTACTGACACTGTAACGTAGCATTCCATATGCAGATACAGCCGCAGTCACACACAGTATATAGGCATGCCTCATATCCTATTACTGACACTGTAACGTAGCATTCTATATGCAGATACAGCCGCAGTCACACACAGAATATACACATGCCACATATCCTATTACTGACACTGTAACGTAGCATTCCATATGCAGATACAGCCGCAGTCACACACAGTATATAGGCATGCCTCATATCCTATTACTGACACTGTAACGTAGCATTCCATATGCAGATACAGCCGCAGTCACACACAGAATATAGGCATGCCACATATCATATTACTGACACTGTAACGTAGCATTCCATATGCAGATACAGCCGCAGTCACACACAGAATATAGGCATGCCACATATCATATTACTGACACTGTAACGTAGCATTCCATATGCAGATACAGCCGCAGTCACACACAGTATATAGGCATGCCTCATATCATATTACTGACACTGTAACGTACCAATCCATATGCAGATACAGTCGCAGTCACACACAGTATATAGGCATGCCACATATCATATTACTGACACTGTAACGTACCAATCCATATGCAGATACAGCCGCAGTCACACACAGTATATAGGCATGCCACATATCATATTACTGACACTGTAACGTACCAATCCATATGCAGATACAGCCGCAGTCACACACAGTATATAGGCATGCCGCATCTGACACTGTAACGTAGCATTCCATATGCAGATACAGCCACAGTCACACACAGTATATAGGCATGCCGCTTGTCATTTCACTCAGCAGACGCTGCTTGTGCGTCCTATTACATTACGGTGCGTCTAAGACACATTTTTGGCGGGGGAAAAAAAACACAAAAAAGATGCTCAGCGCTACCGAACTCATACGACACTCACGCGTTATACGTAACGCGAGGACACGTGTAGGTGATGGTCACTGATTCTGAGAGAACTAATAGGATGTGTTATACTGTGATGTGATGAGGGGATGGTCCCCAGAGCCAGAGAATTAGTCAGCTGCTTTATCACTGATAAGATGTGCCAAGGTGATGGGTTCATGGGAACTTGTTAGGCTGCGCTCTCAGGATGCTTCACCCTGGTTATACACTGCACCCTGCCACCCTCACTGTCACTCAGAGGATGCATCACACTGGTCATACACTGCACCCTGCCACCCTCACTGTCACTCAGGGGATGCATCACCCTGGTTATACACTGCACCCTGCCACCCTCACTATCACTCAGGGGATGCATCACCCTGGTTATACACTGCACCCTGCCACCCTCACTATCACTCAGGGGATGCATCACCCTGGTTATACACTGCACCCTGCCACCCTCACTATCACTCAGGGGATGCATCACCCTGGTTATACACTGCACCCTGCCACCCTCACTATCACTCAGGGGATGCATCACCCTGGTTATACACTGCACCCTGCCACCCTCACTGTCACTCAGGGGATGCATCACCCTGGTTATACACTGCACCCTGCCACCCTCACTATCACTCAGGGGATGCATCACCCTGGTTATACACTGCACCCTGCCACCCTCACTGTCACTCAGGGGAAGCTTCACCCTGGTTATACACTGCACCCTGCCACCCTCACTGTCACTCAGGGGAAGCTTCACCCTGGTTATACACTGCACCCTGCCACTCTCACTGTCACTCAGGGGATGCATCACCCTGGTTATACACTGCGCCCTGCCACTCTCACTGTCACTCAGCGGCTGCAGCACCCTGGTTATACACTGCACCCTGCCACCCTCACTGTCACTCAGGGGATGCATCACCCTGGTTATACACTGCACCCTGCCACCCTCACTGTCACTCAGGGGATGCATCACCCTGGTTATACACTGCACCCTGCCACCCTCACTGTCACTCAGGGGAAGCATCACCCTGGTTATACACTGCACCCTGCCACCCTCACTGTCACTCAGGGGATGCATCACCCTGGTTATACACTGCACCCTGCCACTCTCACTGTCACTCAGGGGATGCATCACCCTGGTTATACACTGCACCCTGCCACCCTCGCTGTCACTCAGGGAAAGCATCACCCTGGTTATACACTGCACCCTGCCACCCTCACTATCACTCAGGGGATGCTTCACCCTGGTTATACACTGCACCCTGTCACCCTCACTGTCACTCAGGGGAAGCATCACCCTGGTTATACACTGCACCCTGCCACCCTCACTGTCACTCAGGGGATGCATCACCCTGGTTATACACTGCACCCTGCACCCTCACTGTCACTCAGGGGATGCATCACCCTGGTTATACACTGCACCTTGCCACCCTCACTGTCACTCAGGGGATTCATCACCCTGGTTATACACTGCACCCTGCCACCCTCACTGTCACTCAGGGGATTCATCACCCTGGTTACACACTGCACACTGCACCCTCACTGTCACTCAGAGGATGCATCACCCTGGTTATACACTGCACCCTGCCACCCTCACTGTCACTCAGGGGAAGCATCACCCTGGTTATACACTGCACCCTGCCACCCTCACTATCACTCAGAGGATGCATCACCCTGGTTATACACTGCACCCTGCCACCCTCACTGTCACTCAGGGGAAGCATCACCCTGGTTATACACTGCACCCTGCCACCCTCACTGTCACTCAGGGGATGCATCACCCTGGTTATACACTGCACCCTGCCACCCTCACTGTCACTCAGGGGAAGCATCACCCTGGTTATACACTGCACCCTGCCACCCTCACTGTCACTCAGAGGATGCATCACCCTGGTTATACACTGCACCCTGCCACCCTTACTGTCACTCAGAGGATGCATCACCCTGGTTATACACTGCACCCTGCCACCCTCACTGTCACTCAGGGGATGCATTACCCTGGTTATACACTGCACCCTGCCACCCTCACTATCACTCAGGGGAAGCATCACCCTGGTTATACACTGCACCCTGCCACCCTCACTGTCACTCAGAGGATGCATCACACTGGTCATACACTGCACCCTGCCACCCTCACTATCACTCAGGGGATGCATCACCCTGGTTATACACTGCACCCTGCCACCCTCACTGTCACTCAGGGGATGCATCACCCTGGTTATACACTGCACCCTGCCACCCTCACTATCACTCAGGGGATGCATCACCCTGGTTATACACTGCACCCTGCCACCCTCACTGTCACTCAGGGGAAGCTTCACCCTGGTTATACACTGCACCCTGCCACCCTCACTGTCACTCAGGGGAAGCTTCACCCTGGTTATACACTGCACCCTGCCACTCTCACTGTCACTCAGGGGATGCATCACCCTGGTTATACACTGCGCCCTGCCACTCTCACTGTCACTCAGCGGCTGCAGCACCCTGGTTATACACTGCACCCTGCCACCCTCACTGTCACTCAGGGGATGCATCACCCTGGTTATACACTGCACCCTGCCACCCTCACTGTCACTCAGGGGATGCATCACCCTGGTTATACACTGCACCCTGCCACCCTCACTGTCACTCAGGGGAAGCATCACCCTGGTTATACACTGCACCCTGCCACCCTCACTGTCACTCAGGGGATGCATCACCCTGGTTATACACTGCACCCTGCCACTCTCACTGTCACTCAGGGGATGCATCACCCTGGTTATACACTGCACCCTGCCACCCTCGCTGTCACTCAGGGAAAGCATCACCCTGGTTATACACTGCACCCTGCCACCCTCACTATCACTCAGGGGATGCTTCACCCTGGTTATACACTGCACCCTGTCACCCTCACTGTCACTCAGGGGAAGCATCACCCTGGTTATACACTGCACCCTGCCACCCTCACTGTCACTCAGGGGATGCATCACCCTGGTTATACACTGCACCCTGCACCCTCACTGTCACTCAGGGGATGCATCACCCTGGTTATACACTGCACCTTGCCACCCTCACTGTCACTCAGGGGATTCATCACCCTGGTTATACACTGCACCCTGCCACCCTCACTGTCACTCAGGGGATTCATCACCCTGGTTACACACTGCACACTGCACCCTCACTGTCACTCAGAGGATGCATCACCCTGGTTATACACTGCACCCTGCCACCCTCACTGTCACTCAGGGGAAGCATCACCCTGGTTATACACTGCACCCTGCCACCCTCACTATCACTCAGAGGATGCATCACCCTGGTTATACACTGCACCCTGCCACCCTCACTGTCACTCAGGGGAAGCATCACCCTGGTTATACACTGCACCCTGCCACCCTCACTGTCACTCAGGGGATGCATCACCCTGGTTATACACTGCACCCTGCCACCCTCACTGTCACTCAGGGGAAGCATCACCCTGGTTATACACTGCACCCTGCCACCCTCACTGTCACTCAGGGGATGCATCACCCTGGTTATACACTGCACCCTGCCACCCTTACTGTCACTCAGAGGATGCATCACCCTGGTTATACACTGCACCCTGCCACCCTCACTGTCACTCAGGGGATGCATTACCCTGGTTATACACTGCACCCTGCCACCCTCACTATCACTCAGGGGAAGCATCACCCTGGTTATACACTGCACCCTGCCACCCTCACTGTCACTCAGGGGATGCATCACCCTGGTTATACACTGCACCCTGCCACTCTCACTATCACTCAGCGGCTGCAGCACAACCGGAAACCTGAGCAAGTTATGACACTGCTGGATTGTGCGTGTGCTAACACAACTATTGCAGAGTGGACAGCGCGTATGATGTAAGGGGGATTAATCCGAATCCAGAAGCTTAGTAACATATTTGTTAGACAGGGGATTTCCACAAGTGACGATTAACATTTCATGTTGTGTTGTGATCATGGCAGCTCTGATCCTGCGCAGGCATTGTGAAATCAATTCTGTTCCGACAACTCTTCTGAATGACACACGATAACAGCCCCGATCACCCAGCAGATGTTCCCCTACATACCTCCAGGCTATTTTCATGCATGACATATATTCCTTTCTGTATTTTCCAGCAGAGCTTTGACATACGCAGGACAGTCGGTGCTTAGATAATGGTGGTTGTTTTAGTGTCTCTGATCGTAGACTCTGTAGTATTTGTATGTTTAAACTTGTAATAAAAATTCTGTATTTATTTTCAGGGCTTTATAGGAATCGCTGGGGTGCCAGGTCCTCCCGGGCCCGAAGGAGAACGAGTAGGTGTCATAGTCATATTGTAACGAAACATCTCTTAGTAGTAATCCAAGTACAACTAATGGGACGTCAATATGTTTTCTCCACATATAGAAACATAGGGGGTCATTCAGCAGCAGCGCTAATATGCGTGGGTCAAAATGCAATCGCATCCCAGATGGCTGCAATATAATTTTGATTGACAGCGGTGGGGGATGGGGAGGCGATGGACCGTTTTCAAGGCCACGCAGCCACTCTGATAAAGAAAATGGCGGCGGTGCGGCTGCTGCTTTTGCAGGGGGCATCCGCTATTCTCTGGTCAGCAATATGATTGCAATTTGATTGTGATCGCAATGCTGGACGGCCCCCGGTAGCAGATTCTGCTTGGGAGCGGAATCCGCCGCTGATACTGAACAGAGTCCTTAGTTTGTGAAAACGTCATCACTTAATTTTTATAATCAGTTCATCTTTGCAGCCCTTGTCTTAATACACGTTTTCTGCCCATAGGGAGCGCCAGGACCACCCGGAAAGAAAGGCGCCAGAGGCGGGCAGGTAAGACCATCAGCTCATAATATTTCCAACTTTCATAGAAAACAAATCATTTGTCAGTCACGAATCGTATTCCTAAGGTTATGGCAACATTTAAAAAAAAAAAAAGGAGTCTCATTGTGTTGATAAAAGAAACATCACTATAAAAATAAATATTCTATTTCCTATAAAACTCTGACATAATATATTATTGGGCTCGATTCAATTCAGCGCAGATTGATTAGCGCCGGGGGTTAGCTCCCGGTGCTATTCAATTCAGCACGCTGTCATCCCCGACTAGAGGATTTCTTCTCGCACCCCTCCAGGGATGCAAGCAGAAATCCGACAAAACTTAGGTCCGCGATGCTGTTTTGTGCTACAGTGCAGACAAAACAGCATCGCGGCGGGCACTTTAGACGAAGAATGCCCATTCTTGCACCTAAACACTGTGTTCAGTTCGTAGAATTGAATAGCACCAGGAGCTAATTCCAGTCGCTGTTCAATTCATGCTGAATTTAATCAAGCCCATTGATGGATAATTAAAATAATCCCACAATAGAGCCTTAGTACAGCTGTACCCCAGTGGTGGCACCACACATACAGCTTCTTCTTCTTATGTTCTTCCTCTCACAGTACAGCCTTACTCCAGTGGTGGCACCACACATACAGCTTCTTCTTCTTATGTTCTTCCTCTCACAGTACACCCTTACTCCAGTGGTGGCACCACACATACAGCTTCTGCTCCTTACGTTCTACCTCTCACAGTACAGCCTTACTCCAGTGGTGGCACCACACATACAGCGTCTTCTTCTTATGCTCTACCTCTCACAGTACACCTTTACTCCAGAGGTGCCACCACACATACAGCTTCTTCTTCTTATGTTCTTCCTCTCACAGTACACCCTTACTCCAGTGGTGGCACCACGCATACAGCTTCTTCTACTTATGTTCTACCTCTCACAGTACACCCTTAGTCCAGAGGTGGCACCACACATACAGCGTCTTCTTCTTATGCTCTACCTCTCACAGTACACCTTTACTCCAGTGGTGGCACCACACATACAGCTTCTTCTTCTTATGTTCTACCTCTCACAGTACACCCTTACTCCAGTGGTGGCACCACACATACAGCTTCTTCTTCTTCTTATGTTCTACCTCTCACAGTACAGCCTTACTCCAGTGGTGGCACCACACATACAGCTTCTTCTTCTTCTTATGTTCTACCTCTCACAGTACAGCCTTACTCCAGTGGTGGCACCACACATACAGCTTCTTCTTCTTCTTATGTTCTACCTCTCACAGTACACCCTCACTCCAGTGGTGACACCACACATACATCTTCTTCTTCTTCTTATGTTCTACTTCTCACAGTACACCCTTACTTCAGTGGTGGCACCACACATGCATCTTCTTCTTCTTCTTATGTTCTACTTCTCACAGTACACCCTTACTTCAGTGGTGACATCACACATACAGCTTCTGCTTCTTACGTTCTACCTCTCACAGTACAGCCTTACTCCAGTGGTCACACCACACATACAGCTTCTGTTCTTAAGCTCTACTTCTCACAGTACAGCCTTACTCCAGTGGTGGCACCACACATACAGCTTCTTATTTTGTTCTGCCTCTCACAGTACACCCTTACTCCAGTGGTGGCACCACACATACATCTTCTTCTTCTTATGTTCTGCCTCTCAAAGTACACCCTTACTCCAGTGGTGGCACCACACATACATCTTCTTCTTCTTCTTACGTTCTACCTCTCACAGTACACCCTTACTCCAGTGGTGACATCACACATACAGCTTCTTCTTCTTATGCTCTACCTCTCACAGTACACCCTTACTCCAGTGGTGGTACCACACATACAGCTTCTTCTTCTTACGTTCTACCTCTCACAGTACACCCTTACTCCAGTGGTGACATCACACATATAGCTTCTGCTTCATACGTTCTACCTCTCACAGTACACCCTTACTTCAGTGGGACACCACACATACAACTTCTGTTCTTAAGCTCTACCTCTCACAGTACACCCTTACTCCAGTGGTGACATCACACATACAGCTTCTACTTCTTACGTTCTACCTCTCACAGTACACCCTTACTCCAGTGGTGACCAGGGCCGGATCTTGCCCTTGTGGCGCCCCGGGGGAAAATGGGGGCGTGGCTTCATATGGGGGCGTGGTCAGTTACGCCCCCATTTGTGCCCCCTGTAGCGCAGCTGAAAAAAATAATAATAATAAATAAAAGTATACTTACAATCCCCGCTCCTGATTCCAGACCTCCTCCTCCGCCGGCGCCGCTCTTCTCCTGGACTCGGATGGTTGTGTCTGTCCTCGGATCTATGGGAGAGACGTCATTACGTCTCTCCCATAGCACAGCATAGACACTAGAGGTCAATTATGACCCCTAGTGTCTCTGCCACTATGCTGTGCGGTGCGCGATGACGTCATCGCGCACCGCACAGCAAAGGTCCTCTCCATGAAGGGAAACTAGACGCTTCGTCTAGTTTCCCTTCATGGAGAGGACCTTTGCTGTGCGGTGCGCGATGACGTCATCGCGCACCGCACAGCATAGTCCTCTCCATGAAGGGAAACTAGACGCTTAGCGTCTGGTTCCCTTCAAAGCGGGGGACCAGCGGCGGGCACAGCGGGGGGCACTGCAGAGGGCACAGTGGCGGATCTTGCCATGGTGCGGCGCCCTCCGGAGGGCGCCGGCGCCCTCCGGAAGGCGGCGCCCTGGGCAAAAGTACTGCTTGCCCGTGGCAAGATCCGGTACTGGTGGTGACACCACACATACAGCTTCTTCTTATTATGTTCTTCCTCTCACAGTACAGCCTTACTCCAGTGGTGGCACCACACATACATCTTCTTCTTCTTCTTCTTATGTTCTACTTCTCACAGTACAGCCTTACTCCAGTGGTGGCACCACACATACATCTTCTTCTTCTTCTTATGTTCTACTTCTCACAGTACACCCTTACTCCAGTGGTGGCACCACACATGCATCTTCTTCTTCTTATGTTCTGCCTCTCAAAGTACACCCTTACTCCAGTGGTGGCACCACACATACAGCTTCTTCTTCTTCTTATGTTCTGCCTCTCACAGTACACCCTTACTCCAGTGGTGGCACCACACATACATCTTCTTCTTCTTCTTATGTTCTACTTCTCACAGTACACCCTTACTCCAGTGGTGGCACCGCACATGCATCTTCTTCTTCTTATGTTCTGCCTCTCAAAGTACACCCTTACTCCAGTGGTGGCACCACACATACAGCTTCTTCTTCTTATTATGTTCTGCCTCTCACAGTACACCCTTACTCCAGTGGTGGCACCACACATATAGCTTCTGCTTCATACGTTCTACCTCTCACAGTACACCCTTACTCCAGTGGTGACACCACATGTACAGCTTCTATTCTTAAGCTCTACCTCTCACAGTACACCCTTACTCCAGTGGTGACATCACACATACAGCTTCTTCTTCTTATGTTCTTGTTCTCACAGTACAGCCTTACTCCAGTGGTGGCACCACACATACAGCTTCTTCTACTTATGTTCTTCCTCTCACAGTACACCCTTACTCCAGTGGTGGCACCACACATACAGCTTCTTCTACTTATGTTCTACCTCTCACAGTACACCCTTACTCCAGAGGTGCCACCACACATACAGCTTCTTCTTCTTATGTTCTTGTTCTCACAGTACACCCTTACTCCAGAGGTGACATCACACATACATCTTCTTCTTCTTATGTTCTGCCTCTCACAGTACACCCTTACTCCAGTGGTGGTACCACACATACATCTTCTTCTTATGTTCTACTTCTCACAGTACACCCTTACTCCAGTGGTGGCACCACACATACATCTTCTTCTTCTTATGTTCTGCCTCTCACAGTACACCCTTACTCCAGTGGTGGCACCACACATACATCTTCTTCTTCTTCTTATGTTCTACTTCTCACAGTACAGCCTTACTCCAGTGGTGACATCACACATACAGCTTCTTCTACTTATGCTCTTCCTCTCACAGTACAGCCTTACTCCAGTGGTGGCATCACACATACAGCTTCTTCTACTTATGTTCTACCTCTCACAGTACACCCTTACTCCAGTGGTGGCACCACACATACAGCTTTTTCTTCTTATGTTCTTCCTCTCACAGTACAGCCTTACTCCAGTGGTGGTACCACACATACAGCTTCTTCTACTTATGTTCTACCTCTCACAGTACAGCCTTACTCCAGTGGTGGCATCACACATACAGCTTCTGCTTCTTATGTTCTACCTCTCACAGTACAGCCTTACTCCAGTGGTGGCATCACACATACAGCTTCTGCTTCTTATGTTCTTCCTCTCACAGTACACCCTTACTCCAGTGGTGGCACCACACATACAGCTTCTTCTTCTTATGTTCTTCCTCTCACAGTACAGCCTTACTCCAGTGGTGGTACCACACATACAGCTTCTTCTTCTTATGTTCTACCTCTCACAGTACACCCTTACTCCAGTGGTGGTACCACACATACAGCTTCTTCTACTTATGTTCTACCTCTCACAGTACAGCCTTACTCCAGTGGTGGCATCACACATACAGCTTCTGCTTCTTACGTTCTACCTCTCACAGTACAGCCTTACTCCAGTGGTGGCATCACACATACAGCTTCTGCTTCTTATGTTCTTCCTCTCACAGTACACCCTTACTCCAGTGGTGGCACCACACATACAGCTTCTTCTTCTTATGTTCTTCCTCTCACAGTACAGCCTTACTCCAGTGGTGGTACCACACATACAGCTTCTTCTTCTTATGTTCTACCTCTCACAGTACACCCTTACTCCAGTGGTGGTACCACACATACAGCTTCTTCTACTTATGTTCTACCTCTCACAGTACAGCCTTACTCCAGTGGTGGCATCACACATACAGCTTCTGCTTCTTACGTTCAACCTCTCACAGTACAGCCTTACTCCAGTGGTGGCATCACACATACAGCTTCTGCTTCTTACGTTCTACCTCTCACAGTACAGCCTTACTCCAGTGGTGGCACCACACATACAGCTTCTTCTACTTATGTTCTACCTCTCACAGTACAGCCTTACTCCAGTGGTGACATCACACATACAGCTTCTTCTTCTTATGCTCTACCTCTCACAGTACACCCTTACTCCAGTGGTGACATCACACATACAGCTTCTTCTTCTTATGCTCTACCTCTCACAGTACACCCTTACTCCAGTGGTGGTACCACACATACAGCTTCTTCTTCTTCTTACGTTCTACCTCTCACAGTACACCCTTACTCCAGTGGTGACATCACACATACAGCTTCTTCTTCTTATGTTCTACCTCTCACAGTACACCCTTACTCCAGTGGTGACATCACACATACAGCTTCTTCTTCTTATGCTCTACCTCTCACAGTACACCCTTACTCCAGTGGTGACATCACACATACAGCTTCTTCTTCTTATGCTCTACCTCTCACAGTTCACCCTTACTCCAGTGGTGGCATCACACATACAGCTTCTGCTTCTTACGTTCTACCTCTCACAGTACAGCCTTACTCCAGTGGTGGCATCACACATACAGCTTCTGCTTCTTATGTTCTTACTCTCACAGTACACCCTTACTCCAGTGGTGGCACCACACATACAGCTTCTTCTTCTTATGTTCTTCCTCTCACAGTACAGCCTTACTCCAGTGGTGGTACCCCACATACAGCTTCTTCTTCTTATGTTCTACCTCTCACAGTACAGCCTTACTCCAGTGGTGGCATCACACATACAGCTTCTGCTTCTTATGTTCTACCTCTCACAGTACAGCCTTACTCCAGTGGTGGCATCACACATACAGCTTCTGCTTCTTATGTTCTTCCTCTCACAGTACACCCTTACTCCAGTGGTGGCACCACACATACAGCTTCTTCTACTTATGTTCTTCCTCTCACAGTACAGCCTTACTCCAGTGGTGGTACCACACATACAGCTTCTTCTTCTTCTTATGTTCTACCTCTCACAGTACACCCTTACTCCAGTGGTGGTACCACACATACAGCTTCTTCTACTTATGTTCTACCTCTCACAGTACAGCCTTACTCCAGTGATGGCATCACACATACAGCTTCTGCTTCTTACGTTCTACCTCTCACAGTACAGCCTTACTCCAGTGGTG
Organism: Pseudophryne corroboree; assembly: GCF_028390025.1. Lineage (NCBI taxonomy): Eukaryota > Metazoa > Chordata > Amphibia > Anura > Myobatrachidae > Pseudophryne > Pseudophryne corroboree. The sequence goes on from NC_086452.1 coordinate 8,228,386, forward strand.
GCATCACACATACAGCTTCTGCTTCTTACGTTCTACCTCTCACAGTACAGCCTTACTCCAGTGGTGGCACCACACATACAGCTTCTTCTACTTATGTTCTACCTCTCACAGTACAGCCTTACTCCAGTGGTGACATCACACATACAGCTTCTTCTTCTTATGCTCTACCTCTCACAGTACACCCTTACTCCAGTGGTGACATCACACATACAGCTTCTTCTTCTTATGCTCTACCTCTCACAGTACACCCTTACTCCAGTGGTGGTACCACACATACAGCTTCTTCTTCTTACGTTCTACCTCTCACAGTACACCCTTACTCCAGTGGTGACATCACACATACAGCTTCTTCTTCTTATGTTCTACCTCTCACAGTACACCCTTACTCCAGTGGTGACATCACACATACAGCTTCTTCTTCTTATGCTCTACCTCTCACAGTACACCCTTACTCCAGTGGTGGCACCACACATACAGCTTCTTCTTCTTATGTTCTACCTCTCACAGTACACCCTTACTCCAGTGGTGACACCACACATACAGCTTCTTCTTCTTATGTTCTTCCTCTCACAGTACAGCCTTACTCCAGTGGTGACATCACACATACAGCTTCTTCTTCTTATGCTCTACCTCTCACAGTACACCCTTACTCCAGTGGTGGCACCACACACACAGCGTCTTCTTCTTATGTTCTGCCTCTCACAGTACAGCCTTACTCCAGTGGTGGCACCACACATACAGCTTCTTCTTCTTATATTCTACCTCTCACAGTACACCCTTACTCCAGTGGTGGCATCACACATACAGCTTCTTCTTCTTATATTCTACCTCTCACAGTACAGCCTTACTCCAGTGGTGGCACCACACATACAGCTTCTTCTTCTTATGTTCTTCCTCTCACAGTACAGCCTTACTCCAGTGGTGGCACCACACATACAGCTTCTTCTTCTTATGTTCTACCTCTCACAGTACAGCCTTACTCCAGTGGTGGCATCACACATACAGCTTCTGCTTCTTATGTTCTACCTCTCACAGTACAGCCTTACTCCAGTGGTGGCACCACACATACAGCTTCTTCTTCTTATGTTCTTCCTCTCACAGTACAGCCTTACTCCAGTGGTGGCACCACACATACAGCTTCTTCTTCTTATGTTCTACCTCTCACAGTACAGCCTTACTCCAGTGGTGGCATCACACATACAGCTTCTGCTTCTTATGTTCTACCTCTCACAGTACAGCCTTACTCCAGTGGTGGCACCACACATACAGCTTCTTCTTCTTATGTTCTTCCTCTCACAGTACAGCCTTACTCCAGTGGTGACATCACACATACAGCTTCTTCTTCTTATGTTCTTCCTCTCACAGTACAGCCTTACTCCAGTGGTGGTACCACACATACAGCTTCTTCTTCTTATGTTCTACCTCTCACAGTACAGCCTTACTCCAGTGGTGGCATCACACATACAGCTTCTGCTTCTTATGTTCTACCTCTCACAGTACAGCCTTACTCCAGTGGTGGCATCACACATACAGCTTCTGCTTCTTATGTTCTTCCTCTCACAGTACACCCTTACTCCAGTGGTGGCACCACACATACAGCTTCTTCTTCTTATGTTCTTCCTCTCACAGTACAGCCTTACTCCAGTGGTGGTACCACACATACAGCTTCTTCTTCTTATGTTCTACCTCTCACAGTACACCCTTACTCCAGTGGTGGCACCACACATACAGCTTCTTCTACTTATGTTCTACCTCTCACAGTACAGCCTTACTCCAGTGGTGGCATCACACATACAGCTTCTGCTTCTTACGTTCTACCTCTCACAGTACAGCCTTACTCCAGTGGTGGCATCACACATACAGCTTCTGCTTCTTACGTTCTACCTCTCACAGTACAGCCTTACTCCAGTGGTGGCACCACACATACAGCTTCTTCTACTTATGTTCTACCTCTCACAGTACAGCCTTACTCCAGTGGTGGCATCACACATACAGCTTCTTCTTCTTATGCTCTACCTCTCACAGTACACCCTTACTCCAGTGGTGACACATACAGCTTCTTCTTCTTATGCTCTACCTCTCACAGTACACCCTTACTCCAGTGGTGGTACCACACATACAGCTTCTTCTTCTTACGTTCTACCTCTCACAGTACACCCTTACTCCAGTGGTGACATCACACATACAGCTTCTTCTTCTTATGCTCTACCTCTCACAGTACACCCTTACTCCAGTGGTGGCACCACACATACAGCTTCTTCTTCTTATGTTCTACCTCTCACAGTACACCCTTACTCCAGTGGTGACACCACACATACAGCTTCTTCTTCTTATGTTCTTCCTCTCACAGTACAGCCTTACTCCAGTGGTGACATCACACATACAGCTTCTTCTTCTTATGCTCTACCTCTCACAGTACACCCTTACTCCAGTGGTGGCACCACACACACATCGTCTTCTTCTTATGTTCTGCCTCTCACAGTACAGCCTTACTCCAGTGGTGGCACCACACATACAGCTTCTTCTTCTTATATTCTACCTCTCACAGTACACCCTTACTCCAGTGGTGGCATCACACATACAGCTTCTTCTTCTTATATTCTACCTCTCACAGTACAGCCTTACTCCAGTGGTGGCACCACACATACAGCTTCTTCTTCTTATGTTCTTCCTCTCACAGTACAGCCTTACTCCAGTGGTGGCACCACACATACAGCTTCTTCTTCTTATGTTCTACCTCTCACAGTACACCCTTACTCCAGTGGTCACACCACACATACAGCTTCTTCTTCTTATGTTCTTCCTCTCACAGTACACCCTTACTCCAGTGGTGGCATCACACATACAGCTTCTGCTTCTTATGTTCTACCTCTCACAGTACACCCTTACTCCAGTGGTCACACCACACATACAGCTTCTTCTTCTTATGTTCTTCCTCTCACAGTACACCCTTACTCCAGTGGTGGCATCACACATACAGCTTCTGCTTCTTATGTTCTACCTCTCACAGTACACCCTTACTCCAGTGGTCACACCACACATACAGCTTCTTCTTCTTATGTTCTTCCTCTCACAGTACACCCTTACTCCAGTGGTGGCACCACACATACAGCTTCTTCTTCTTTTGTTCTTCCTCTCACAGTACACCCTTACTCCAGTGGTGGCATCACACATACAGCTTCTGCTTCTTATGTTCTACCTCTCACAGTACAGCCTTACTCCAGTGGTGACATCACACATACAGCTTCTTCTTCTTATGCTCTACCTCTCACAGTACACCCTTACTCCAGTGGTGGCACCACACATACAGCTTCTTCTTCTTATGTTCTTCCTCTCACAGTACAGCCTTACTCCAGTGGTGACATCACACATACAGCTTCTTCTTCTTATGTTCTTCCTCTCACAGTACACCCTTACTCCAGTGGTGGCATCACACATACAGCTTCTTCTTCTTATATTCTACCTCTCACAGTACAGCCTTACTCCAGTGGTGACATCACACATACAGCTTCTTCTTCTTATGTTCTTCCTCTCACAGTACACCCTTACTCCAGTGGTGACATCACACATACAGCTTCTTCTTCTTATGTTCTTCCTCTCACAGTACAGCCTTACTCCAGTGGTGGCATCACACATACAGCTTCTTCTTCTTATATTCTACCTCTCACAGTACAGCCTTACTCCAGTGGTGACATCACACATACAGCTTCTTCTTCTTATGTTCTTCCTCTCACAGTACACCCTTACTCCAGTGGTGGCATCACACATACAGCTTCTGCTTCTTATGTTCTACCTCTCACAGTACAGCCTTACTCCAGTGGTGACATCACACATACAGCTTCTTCTTCTTATGCTCTACCTCTCACAGTACACCCTTACTCCAGTGGTGGCACCACACATACAGCTTCTTCTTCTTATGTTCTACCTCTCACAGTACACCCTTACTCCAGTGGTGGCACCACACATACAGCTTCTTCTTCTTATGTTCTTCCTCTCACAGTACACCCTTACTCCAGTGGTGACATCACACATACAGCTTCTTCTTCTTATGTTCTTCCTCTCACAGTACACCCTTACTCCAGTGGTGGCATCACACATACAGCTTCTTCTTCTTATGTTCTACCTCTCACAGTACACCCTTACTCCAGTGGTGGCACCACACATACAGCTTCTTCTTCTTATGTTCTTCCTCTCACAGTACAGCCTTACTCCAGTGGTGACATCACACATACAGCTTCTTCTTCTTATGTTCTTCCTCTCACAGTACACCCTTACTCCAGTGGTGGCATCACACATACAGCTTCTTCTTCTTATATTCTACCTCTCACAGTACAGCCTTACTCCAGTGGTGGCATCACACATACAGCTTCTTCTTCTTATGTTCTTCCTCTCACAGTACACCCTTACTCCAGTGGTGGCATCACACATACAGCTTCTTCTTCTTATGTTCTACCTCTCACAGTACACCCTTACTCCAGTGGTGGCACCACACATACAGCTTCTTCTTCTTATGTTCTTCCTCTCACAGTACAGCCTTACTCCAGTGGTGACATCACACATACAGCTTCTTCTTCTTATGTTCTTCCTCTCACAGTACACCCTTACTCCAGTGGTGGCATCACACATACAGCTTCTTCTTCTTATATTCTACCTCTCACAGTACAGCCTTACTCCAGTGGTGGCATCACACATACAGCTTCTTCTTCTTATGTTCTACCTCTCACAGTACACCCTTACTCCAGTGGTGGCACCACACATACAGCTTCTTCTTCTTATGTTCTTCCTCTCACAGTACAGCCTTACTCCAGTGGTGACATCACACATACAGCTTCTTCTTCTTATGTTCTTCCTCTCACAGTACACCCTTACTCCAGTGGTGGCATCACACATACAGCTTCTTCTTCTTATATTCTACCTCTCACAGTACACCCTTACTCCAGTGGTGGCATCACACATACAGCTTCTTCTTCTTATGTTCTTCCTCTCACAGTACACCCTTACTCCAGTGGTGACATCACACATACAGCTTCTTCTTCTTATGTTCTTCCTCTCACAGTACACCCTTACTCCAGTGGTGGCACCACACATACAGCTTCTTCTTCTTATGTTCTTCCTCTCACAGTACAGCCTTACTCCAGTGGTGACATCACACATACAGCTTCTTCTTCTTATGTTCTTCCTCTCACAGTACACCCTTACTCCAGTGGTGACATCACACATACAGCTTCTTCTTCTTATGTTCTACCTCTCACAGTACACCCTTACTCCAGTGGTGACACCACACATACAGCTTCTTCTTCTTATGTTCTTCCTCTCACAGTACAGCCTTACTCCAGTGGTGACATCACACATACAGCTTCTTCTTCTTATGCTCTACCTCTCACAGTACACCCTTACTCCAGTGGTGGCACCACACACACAGCGTCTTCTTCTTATGTTCTGCCTCTCACAGTACAGCCTTACTCCAGTGGTGGCACCACACATACAGCTTCTTCTTCTTATATTCTACCTCTCACAGTACACCCTTACTCCAGTGGTGGCATCACACATACAGCTTCTTCTTCTTATATTCTACCTCTCACAGTACAGCCTTACTCCAGTGGTGGCACCACACATACAGCTTCTTCTTCTTATGTTCTTCCTCTCACAGTACAGCCTTACTCCAGTGGTGGCACCACACATACAGCTTCTTCTTCTTATGTTCTACCTCTCACAGTACAGCCTTACTCCAGTGGTGGCATCACACATACAGCTTCTGCTTCTTATGTTCTACCTCTCACAGTACAGCCTTACTCCAGTGGTGGCACCACACATACAGCTTCTTCTTCTTATGTTCTTCCTCTCACAGTACAGCCTTACTCCAGTGGTGACATAACACATACAGCTTCTTCTTCTTATGTACTTCCTCTCACAGTACAGCCTTACTCCAGTGGTGGTACCACACATACAGCTTCTTCTTCTTATGTTCTACCTCTCACAGTACAGCCTTACTCCAGTGGTGGCATCACACATACAGCTTCTGCTTCTTATGTTCTACCTCTCACAGTACAGCCTTACTCCAGTGGTGGCATCACACATACAGCTTCTGCTTCTTATGTTCTTCCTCTCACAGTACACCCTTACTCCAGTGGTGGCACCACACATACAGCTTCTTCTTCTTATGTTCTTCCTCTCACAGTACAGCCTTACTCCAGTGGTGGTACCACACATACAGCTTCTTCTTCTTATGTTCTACCTCTCACAGTACACCCTTACTCCAGTGGTGGCACCACACATACATCTTCTTCTTATATTCTACCTCTCACAGTACAGCCTTACTCCAGTGGTGGTACCACACATACAGCTTCTTCTTCTTATGCTCTACCTCTCACAGTACACCCTTACTCCAGTGGTGGTACCACACATACAGCTTCTTCTTCTTACGTTCTACCTCTCACAGTACACCCTTACTCCAGTGGTGACATCACACATACAGCTTCTTCTTCTTATGTTCTACCTCTCACAGTACAGCCTTACTCCAGTGGTGGCACCACACATACAGCTTCTTCTTCTTATGTTCTACCTCTCACAGTACACCCTTACTCCAGTGGTGACATCACACATACAGCTTCTTCTTCTTATGCTCTACCTCTCACAGTACACCCTTACTCCAGTGGTGGCACCACACATACATCTTCTTCTTATGTTCTTCCTCTCACAGTACACCCTTACTCCAGTGGTGGCACCACACATACAGCTTCTTCTTCTTATGTTCTACCTCTCACAGTACACCCTTACTCCAGTGGTGGCACCACACATACATCTTCTTCTTATGTTCTTCCTCTCACAGTACACCCTTACTCCAGTGGTGGCACCACACATACAGCTTCTTCTTCTTATGTTCTTCCTCTCACAGTACACCCTTACTCCAGTGGTGGCACCACACATACATCTTCTTCTTATATTCTACCTCTCACAGTACACCCTTACTCCAGTGGTGGCACCACACATACAGCTTCTTCTTCTTATGTTCTTCCTCTCACAGTACAGCCTTACTCCAGTGGTGGCACCACACATACAGCTTCTTCTTCTTATGTTCTACCTCTCACAGTACAGCCTTACTCCAGTGGTGGCACCACACATACAGCTTCTTCTTCTTATGTTCTACCTCTCACAGTACACCCTTACTCCAGTGGTCACACCACACATACAGCTTCTTCTTCTTATGTTCTTCCTCTCACAGTACACCCTTACTCCAGTGGTGGCATCACACATACAGCTTCTGCTACTTATGTTCTACCTCTCACAGTACACCCTTACTCCAGTGGTGGCACCACACATACAGCTTCTTCTTCTTATGTTCTACCTCTCACAGTACAGCCTTACTCCAGTGGTGACATCACACATACAGCTTCTTCTTCTTATGTTCTTCCTCTCACAGTACACCCTTACTCCAGTGGTCACACCACACATACAGCTTCTTCTTCTTATGTTCTTCCTCTCACAGTACAGCCTTACTCCAGTGGTGACATCACACATACAGCGTCTTCTTACCTTCTGCCTTCAGCCATAGAGCTCTAATACAGTTCTACCACTCACACTGACAGCCTCTTCTTGCTGTGCCACAGTAGATCCTCAGTCTAATGCTTAAAGCACCCACACTACATCTGCTGCTCTCTTCAGCATCCCACGTTAGGACCCTCAGAGAAGGCTTTGTCATTTACTTCTCAGTGACTGTAATTGGAGATACCCGCTGTCACATTCTGCTGAAAGACGTCTTCCTTCTCTATACGCAGCAACTTCAGAGTTCTCAGTACAGGCTTTCATTAGCCCCTATCCGGCATCTTCCCCGCGGCTGCACATCCTTCATCTTAATGATGGCTTCATCTTCCCAATGTCAGGGATATTCCTTACAGTGATTGCCCATCTTGTATTATCGGGGGAAGGGAGAAGTGTAACTACAAACATTATTCACCTAGACAAATTAATGTCAGATTTTACACCGACACTTTATTGTGCATTACCTTTACTTACATTGTAGTGGAAGTTACATAACAATAATAATCAACAAGTATCATCCCGTATCCAAAAGTGCAATTAGTGCATCCGCCAGACACTGTCCTGTCTGAATTTGTATCCAAACACAACCTGTGACCGTTTCTAAGCATCACTTATTACATTCTAAAGGAACATCGGTTACATAGGACATTTTATATAATTTACCTTAAATCATTTGTCATAGAAATATCACACATGCACACACACATGCATACACAGACACACACACACACACACACACACAGACATATACACGCACACACACACATTCAAACGCACACTTGCACACATACACACACACGCACGCACGCATACACAGACACACACATGCACGTATACACAGACACACACGCACGTATACACAGACACACATACACAGACACACACGCATGTATACACAGTCACACACACGTACACAGACACACACACACGCACGTATACACAGACATGCATACACACACTCGCACACACGCACGCATACACAGACACACACACGCACGTATACACAGATACACACACGCACACATACACAGACACACACACGCACGTACACACAGACATGCATACACACACACACGCACATGCACGTATACACAGACACACACACACACACGCAGGGAAATAACTGGTGAGTATGGCCATTTCATTCTATTTTCTACTCATCCTCACTTCACAGAATAGAAATGTTCTGTAGTAATATTTGGCCAAGACAACGGATGTAAGATTCCACAACAGTATTACTTTTATGTGTGTGTTCTATCACCTCGGTCTGCTCTTGGAAATGAAGTAGTGAGGACAGTGGTGAAACGCGCAGAGCACTAGAAGTATTTCCAGTAGAGATATCTGCACTCTCTTATGGAAACACGTCCTGATCTTGTGATGTCATAACAGTCTCTGATGTCACCCTGAAGTATCCCATGTGTAACACTGTAACATCTGTTATTTGTAAGTGTAACACATACCCTCCATCACCCCCATTCCTGGACTCCCTTCCCGGAGGCAGTGGCAGAGGGGGGGTTGCAGGATTGTCCGAAATTCAAATAGGGGCGTCCTACCAACTGTAGTGCACACTTTGCTTGTGAGAAATAAAGCTTCAAATGCACAAAAGTGTCACAGTCCCGATCTCCGCCCACTCCCACAAGTACCGTAATCCGTAGTGAGGCATCAGTAGCATTGTCATATCAAAGCAGAAATGTTTTATTAATGAAATGTTTGGTAATAAAGTGTTATGAAGAAGGATTTGATGTTACATTTCCAATTTTACTCATTGCCCTTCTTCAGATCCGTCCACATCTAGTTCCCGGAGTTATTCACTAGGGGGTAATTCAGACCTGTTCGCTAGCAAGTGATTTTTGCACTGCTGCGATCAGATAGTCGCCGCCTACAGGGGGAGTGTATTTTTTCTTTGCAAGTGTGCGATCACATGTGCAGCCGAGTGGTACAAACAGATCTTGTGCAGTTTCTGAGTAGCTCAGAACTTACTCAGCTGCTGCGATTACTTCAGCCTGTCTGCACCGGAACTAACGTCAGACACCCGCCCTGCAAACGCTTTGACACACCTGCGTTTTTCCAGACACTCCCAGAAAACGGTCAGTTGCCGCCCACAAACATCCTCTTCCTGTCAATCTCCTTGCGGACGCCCGTGCGAATGGATCCTTTTCACAAACCCATCGCTGAGCGGCAATCCGCTTTGTACCCGTGCGACGTGCCTGCGCATTGTGGTGCATACGCATGCGCAGTGTAGACCTGATCGCCCGCTGTACAAAAACGCAGCCTAGCGATCAGGTCTAAATTACCCCCTAAGAGCAGACAGAAAGGGCACCCCATGCGATGCTCCGCGGGGGGGATTCAGATGCATGTACTAGTGCCAAACCCAGCATGTGTCATTGATATCTGCGCACTTGGCCGCTGTCCTTCCTTTCCAGGGACAGTCTTAAATCTTTGGAAGATTTGTCCATGAAATTGTTATTGTTATAGGACAAGTCCGCATTAATCTGATTGCTTCTGTACAGTGATACACAAACACGGTCGCCAAGTTTCCTCCGACACTCGCTAAGTGGAGCTCTGCTAAACCGTTTAATGAGAGTGGAAGGAAAGTGGCGGTGTGGGAAAGGCAGAGGGAATTTCTAAATCCTCTTTATAGATTTGAAACATTGTGCTCCAGATGTCATAAATCCTTATTTAGAAAAGCATCAGTCACGCTGGGTCTAGCTCCTGTGTCTGTATGTGCGTTCTATATACTTCTCCTGAATAACAGCGCTGTGTAACCGCAGACTAAATACTTTAGAAATGTTACAAGTTATCATAGAACTTTATGGCAGGAAATAACCGTACGTCCGGCCTGTTTGTGTTTCTTGGTTCCTCTTTTAGAATTTAGATCTACATTAAGTCTTAGCTGCCTCCTTATGTCCATCGCACTCTTTCCTTCTTCACCACAATGATTGCAGGGGATTGTCACCTTTCCAGTCTTCCTGCTTCCACTACGGTAGCGCGTCCCCTTCAGCCATAGACCTTATAAAGTAAAGCAATAAACCATCTAACTTTGGAAGCAGTCACCGCAGACGTGGTTTCCCGAACACATTCTGCAGTTACAGGGATCCGAAAAGTGCTAGAACTGGTCGCTCTCCAATTTCACTGCACTCCGGAGCCGTTTTACCTCTGTGTTACAGGACGTAATTAGAAGAAATCCAGCGGTAGAGAATCTGATTGGCGCCATCAGTAGTGCTGAGTGCGAAGAGCCAGATTAATATGACGTTATAGTCTGTGGACGCTGCCAGTCTGCCGCGGTGTTACGGTGTAACCTGCTCAGCGTCCCGGTCACTGCTGGTATCTTCCCGGAACATCCCGCTTCTGGCCGCATTGGGGCTCTGTGGACATTTGTAGCATTTACTTCCTTAGGGCTTATTCCATAAAACATGGACGTAGAGCATGTGTTCTCTAGCCACCAGCGTACGATCGGATAGTCCCTCTCATCATCCTGACTGCACTGCGTTACTAAAATCTATTCCTGCCCCTGTTTAAGACAGGCCGATTGGTAATGGCAGGTCCAATTTCTTGAGACACCCTCAATTGTTAATACCCAAACGGGGTGTGTTCTGCCATAGAAGAGGCCTTGTTTTGCTGGGAATGAACATGTTTTGGGTAGATGTAGCTGTTATACGGGTGGGGTGATAGCGGGTCTTGGGTGGGTGGTCTGGGTGTACCTATCTGAACGCTGTGAGATAACTGTCACATTATCCATCTGAGTCCTAGAAACATTTGCTGTAGTGTCCAAGGCGAGTAGCGTTACATTCCCTCTTTGAGAAACGTCATGTCATTGCCTTAGCTATAATTATGGGGGTCATTCCGAGTTGTTCGCTTGTTATTTTTTTCTCGCAACGGAGCGATTAGTCGCTAATGCGCATGCGCAATGTCCGCAGTGCGACTGCGCCAAGTAAATTTGCTATGCAGTTAGGTTTTTTACTCACGGCATTACGAGGTTTTTTCTTCGTTCTGGTGATCGTAATGTGATTGACAGGAAGTGGGTGTTTCTGGGCGGAAACAGGCCGTTTTATAGGTGTGTGCGGAAAAACGCTACCGTTTCTGGGAAAAACGCGGGAATGGCTGGAGAAACGGAGGAGTGTCTGGACGAACGCTGGGTGTGTTTGTGACGTCAAACCAGGAACGACAAGCACTGAACTGATCGCAGATGCCGAGTAAGTCTCGAGCTACTCAGAAACTGCTAAGAAGTGTCTATTCGCAATTCTGCTAATCTTTCGTTCGCAATTTTGATAAGCTAAGATTCACTCCCAGTAGGCGGCGGCTTACCGTGTGCAAAGCTCCTAAAAGCAGCTTGCGAGCGAACAACTCGGAATGACCCCCAATATGTGATGAGCCACTGAAAGTGAATTGTGTCTCACACTGCTGACACCAGATTAGCTGTGATCTGTGAAGTGTTCCATATTTATGCACATTGCAGCCTGTGAGGGTTATTCAGGATTGTTAGCAAACCAAAAAAGCAAGTAAATGGGCAAAACCATGTGCACTGCAGGTGGGGCAGATGTAACATGTGCAGAAAGAGTTACATTTAGGTGGGTTATATTGTTTCTGTGCAGGGTAAATACTGGCTGCTTTATTACACTACAGTTTAGAGTCTGTCTCATAGCTGGAGTGCAGTACTGGTCCCATCCGTCTCATAGCTGGAGTGCAGTACTGGTCCCGTCCGTCTCATAGCTGGAGGGCAGTACTGGTACCATCCGTCTCATAGCTGGAGTGCGGTACTGGTCCCGTCCGTCTCATAGCTGGAGCGCAGTACTGGTCCCGTCCGTCTCATAGCTGGAGTGCAGTACTGGTCCCATCCGTCTCATAGCTGGAGGGCAGTACTGGTCCCATCCGTCTCATAGCTGGAGTGCGGTACTGGTCCCGTCCGTCTCATAGCTGGAGTGCAGTACTGGTCCCGTCCGTCTCATAGCTGGAGTGCGGTACTGGTCCCGTCCGTCTCATAGCTGGAGTGCGGTACTGGTCCTGTCCGTTTCATAGCTGGAGTGCAGTACTGGTCCCATCCGTCTCATAGCTGGAGGGCAGTACTGGTCCCATCCGTCTCATAGCTGGAGCGCAGTACTGGTCCCGTCCGTCTCATAGCTGGAGTGCAGTACTGGTCCCGTCCGTCTCATAGCTGGAGTGCAGTACTGGTTCCATCCGTCTCATAGCTGGAGTGCGGTACTGGTCCTGTCCGTTTCATAGCTGGAGTGCAGTACTGGTCCCATCCGTCTCATAGCTGGAGGGCAGTACTGGTCCCATCCGTCTCATAGCTGGAGTGCGGTACTGGTCCTGTCCGTTTCATAGCTGAAGTGCGGTACTGGTCCCGTCCATCTCATAGCTGGAGTGCAGTACTGGTCCCGACCATCTCATAGCTGAAGTGCAGTACTGGTTCCATCCGTTTCATAGCTGGAGTGCAGTACTGGTCCCATCCGTCTCATAGCTGGAGTGCGGTACTGGTCCCATCCGTCTCATAGCTGGAGTGCGGTACTGGTCCCATCCGTCTCATAGCTGGAGCGCAGTACTGGCCCCGTACGTCTCATAGCTGGAGCGCAGTACTGGTTCCGTTCCTCTCATAGCTGGAGTGCAGTTCTGGTCCCGTCTGTCTCATAGCTGGAGTGCAGTACTGGTCCCGTCCATCTCATAGCTGGAGCGTAGTACTGGAGTACTGGTCCCGTCCGTCTCATAGCTGGAGTGCAGTACTGGTCCTGTCCGTCTCATAGCTGGAGTGCAGTTCTGGTCCCGTCTGTCTCATAGCTGGAGTGCAGTACTAGTCCCGTCCGTCTCATAGCTGGAGTGCAGTGCTGGTCCCATCTGTCTCATAGCTGGAACGCAGTACTGGTCCCGTCCGTCTCATAGCTGGAGTGCAGTACTGGTCCCGTCCGTCTCATAGCTGGAGCGCAGTACTGGTCCTGTCCGTCTAATAGCAAGAGTGCAGTACTAGTCCCGTCCGTTTCATAGCTAGAGTGCAGTTCTGGTCCCGTCCGTCTCATAGCTGGAGTGCAGTACTGGTCCCGTCCGTCTCATAACTGGAGCGCAGTACTGGTCCTGTCCGTCTAATAGCAAGAGTGCAGTACTAGTCCCGTCCGTTTCATAGCTAGAGTGCAGTACTGGTCCCGTCCGTCTCATAGCTGGAGGGCAGTACTGGTCCTGTCCGTCTAATAGCAAGAGTGCAGTACTGGTCCCATCCGTTTCATAGCTGGAGTGCAATACTGGCCCCGTCCGTCTCATAGCTGGAGCGCAGTACTGGCCCCGTCCGTCTCATAGCTGGAGTGCAGTACGGGTCCCATCTGTCTCATAGCTGGAGCGCAGTACTGGTCCCGTCCGTCTCATAGCTGGAGTGCAGTACTGGTCCCGTCCGTCTCATAGCTGGAGTGCAGTACTGGTCCCGTCCGTCTCATAGCTGGAGCGCAGTACTGGTCCTGTCCGTCTAATAGCAAGAGTGCAGTACTAGTCCCGTCCGTTTCATAGCTAGAGTGCAGTTCTGGTCCCGTCCGTCTCATAGCTGGAGTGCAGTACTGGTCCCGTCCGTCTCATAACTGGAGCGCAGTACTGGTCCTGTCCGTCTAATAGCAAGAGTGCAGTACTAGTCCCGTCCGTCTCATAGCTGGAGTGCAGTACTGGTCCCGTCCGTCTCATAACTGGAGCGCAGTACTGGTCCTGTCTGTCTAATAGCAAGAGTGCAGTACTAGTCCCGTCCGTTTCATAGCTAGAGTGCAGTACTGGTCCTGTCAGTCTCATAGCTGGAGTACAGTACTGGTCCTGTCCGTCTCATAGCTGGAGTGCAGTACTGGTCCCGTCCGTCTCATAGCTGGAGTGCAGTACTGGTCCCATCCGTCCCATAGCTGGAGTGCAGTTCTGGTCCCATCTGTCTCATAGCTGGAGTCCAGTACTGGTCCCGTCCGTCTCAAAGCTGGAGCACAGTACTGGTCCCATCCGTCCCATAGCTGGAGTGCAGTTCTGGTCCCGTCTGTCTCATAGTTGGAGTGCAGTACTGGTCCCGTCCGTCTCATAGCTGGAGTGCAGTACTGGGCCCATCTGTCTCATAGCTGGAGCGCAGTACTGGTCCCGTCCGTCTCATAGCTGGAGTGCAGTACTGGTCCCGTCCGTCTCATAACTGGAGTGCAGTTCTGGTCCCGTCCGTCTCATAACTGGAGCGCAGTACTGGTCCTGTCCGTCTAATAGCAAGAGTGCAGTACTGGTCCTGTCCATCTAATAGCAAGATTGCAGTACTAGTCCCGTCCGTCTCATAGCTGGAGGGCAGTACTGGTCCTGTCCGTCTAATAGCAAGAGTGCAGTACTGGTCCCATCCGTTTCATAGCTGGAGTGCAGTACTGGCCCCGTCCGTCTCATAGCTGGAGCGCAGTACTGGCCCCATCCGTCTCATAGCTGGAGCGCAGTACTGGTCCCGTCCGTCTCATAGCTGGAGGGCAGTACTGGTCCCGTCCGTCTCATAGCTGGAGCGCAGTACTGGTCCTGTCCGTCTCATAGCTGGAGCGCAGTACTGGTCCTGTCCGTCTCATAGCAAGAGTGCAGTACTAGTCCCGTCCGTTTCATAGCTAGAGTGCAGTACTGGTCCCGTCCGTCTCATAGCTGGAGTGCAGTACTGGTCCTGTCCGTCTAATAGCAAGAGTGCAGTACTGGTCCCGTCCGTTTCATAGCTGGAGGGCAGTACTGGCCCCGTCCGTCTCATAGCTGGAGCGCAGTACTGGCCCCGTCCGTCTCATAGCTGAAGTGCAGTACTGGTCCTGTCCGTCTCATAGCTGGAGCGCAGTACTGGTCCTGTCCGTCTCATAGCTGGAGGGCAGTACTGGTCTCGTCCGTCTCATAGCTGGAGTGCAGTACTGGTCCCGTCCGTCTCATAGCTAGAGTGCAGTACTGGTCCCGTCTGTCTCATAGCTAGAGTGCAGTACTGGTCCCGTCCATCTCATAGCTGGAGGGCAGTACTGGTCCTGTCTGTCTCATAGCTGGAGGGCAGTACTGGTCCTGTCTGTCTCATAGCTGGAGTGCAGTACTGGTCCCGTCCGTCTCATAGCTGGAGCGCAGTACTGGTCCCGTCCATCTCATAGCTGGAGTGCAGTACTGGTCCCGTCCGTCTCATAGCTGGAGTGCAGTACTGGTCCCGTCCGTCTCATAGCTGGAGTGCAGTACTGGTCCCGTCCGTCTCATAGCTGGAGTGCAGTACTGGTCCCGTCCGTCTCATAGCTGGAGCGCAGTACTGGTCCCGTCCATCTCATAGCTGGAGTGCAGTACTGGTCCCGTCCGTCTCATAGCTGGAGTGCAGTACTGGTCCCGTCCGTCTCATAGCTGGAGTGCAGTACTGGTCCCGTCCGTCTCATAGCTGGAGCGCAGTACTGGTTCCGCCCGTCTCATAGCTGGAGCGCAGTACTGGTCCCGTCCGTCTCATAGCTGGAGTGCAGTACTGGTCCCGTCCGTCTCATAGCTGGAGCGCAGTACTGGTCCCGCCCGTCTCATAGCTGGAGCGCAGTACTGGTCCCGTCCGTCTCATAGCTGGAGTGCGGTACTGGTCCCGTCCGTCTCATAGCTGGAGCGCAGTACTGGTCCCGTCCGTCTCATAGCTGGAGTGCAGTACTGGTCCCGTCCGTCTCATAGCTGGAGTGCAGTACTGGTCCCATCCGTATCATAGCTGGAGCGCAGTACTGGTCCCGTCCGTCTCATAGCTGGAGTGCAGTACTCGTCCCGTCCGTCTCATAGCTGGAGTGCAGTACTCGTCCCGTCCATCTCATAGCTGGAGCGCAGTACTGGTCCCGTCTGTCTCATAGCTGGAGGGCAGTACTGGTCCCGTCCGTCTCATAGCTGGAGCGCAGTACTGGTCCCGTCCGTCTCATAGCTGGAGGGCAGTACTGGTCCCGTCTGTCTCATAGCTGGAGTGCAGTACTGGTCCCATCCGTCTCATAGCTGGAGTGCAGTACTGGTCCCGTCCGTCTCATAGCTGGAGGGCAGTACTCGTCCCGTCCGTCTCATAGCTGGAGCGCAGTACTGGTCCCGTCCGTCTCATAGCTGGAGTGCAGTACTGGTCCCGTCCATCTCATAGCTGGAGTGCAGTACTGGTCCCGTCCGTCTCATAGCTGGAGTGCAGTACTGGTCCCGTCCGTCTCATAGCTGGAGTGCAGTACTGGTCCCGTCCGTCTCATAGCTGGAGTGCAGTACTGGTCCCGTCCGTCTCATAGCTGGAGCGCAGTACTGGTCCCGTCCATCTCATAGCTGGAGTGCAATACTGGTCCCGTCCGTCTCATAGCTGGAGTGCAGTACTGGTCCCGTCCGTCTCATAGCTGGAGTGCAGTACTGGTCCCGTCCGTCTCATAGCTGGAGCGCAGTACTGGTCCCGTCCGTATCATAGCTGGAGCGCAGTACTCGTCCCGTCCGTCTCATAGCTGGAGTGCAGTACTCGTCCCGTCCGTCTCATAGCTGGAGTGCAGTACTCGTCCCGTCCGTCTCATAGCTGGAGCGCAGTACTCGTCCCGTCCGTCTCATAGCTGGAGCGCAGTACTGGTCCCGTCCGTCTCATAGCTGGAGCGCAGTACTCGTCCCGTCCGTCTCATAGCTGGAGCGCAGTACTGGTCCCGTCCGTCTCATAGCTGGAGGGCAGTACTGGTCCCGTCCGTCTCATAGCTGGAGCGCAGTACTGGTCCCGTCCGTCTCATAGCTGGAGTGCAGTACTGGTCCCGTCCATCTCATAGATGGAGTGCAGTACTGGTCCCGTCCGTCTCATAGCTGGAGTGCAGTACTGGTCCCGTCCGTCTCATAGCTGGAGTGCAGTACTGGTTCCATCCGTTTTATAGCTGGAGTGCAGTACTGGTCCCATCCGTCTCATAGCTGGAGTGCAGTACTGGTCCCATCCGTCTCATAGCTGGAGTGCAGTACTCGTCCCGTCCGTCTCATAGCTGGAGCGCAGTACTGGCCCCATCCGTCTCATAGCTGGAGGGCAGTACTGGTCCCGTCCGTCTCATAGCTGGAGGGCAGTACTGGTCCCGTCCGTCTCATAGCTGGAGGGCAGTACTGGTCCCGTCCGTCTCATAGCTGGAGGGCAGTACTGGTCCCGTCCGTCTCATAGCTGGAGGGCAGTATCTTTGTTTATGCTTTGTCTTACATTCCCCAAGTAAGAGGTAAAGGTGCAGCCACCTGTTGTATTTGTCACAGGTGCTTTCAGGGAACAGAATGGCGCCCCAGTGTGTATGTGTGTGTGTGTGTGCGTGGGGGGGGGGGGGGGGGGGTTGGTGGGTGATCGGGGGTATCCAGGACAGGCAGTATTCCTTCCCTCCTGCGGCCTCACCACACAGGGGGTCTCCTCCACCATACGGTAGTTTCCAGCAGTAAGAAGCGCTGATAAGCGTCACGTCTCGCTGCAGTAGGACATTTGGGCTAGTGGCGTGTCTTGTGGCACCAGCAGATGATATTCCCTTACACACATGCCAATACACGTTGTACTGAGGCAGTAATTAGCGTTGCAGGGTTTACATTAGGGACTCAGCAGTGTTTTAGCTATTAAGCAGAATTAGCGCGGGGGACACATGGTTTCCATAAAGTTGGGAGATGAGTTTTGCCAGAATCTTCCATAACTTCACCTTAGCTGAGGAGTGACTCAGTGTGATTCAGACGTTCCCTGACTGTTCCTGTAAGAGGAATACATCCCTGACTTGTTTTCACATCTAGAAGATAGAAAAAGCTGGAGGAGCGGGGACCTGGGAATGTTACAGGAGCACCTCTGCCCTTCAGCTGTTCTCTCTGTCCAGAATCTCTTACAGAGCCACTGGCTAAAAATATAAGACGCTGCAGTATGAAAGCGCCCTGTAACACTTATATCTGCTATATCTGTCGCCCTGTAACACTTATATCTGCTATATCTGTCCCCCCTGTAACACTTACATCTGCTATATCTGTCCCCCCGTAACATTTACATCTGCTATATCTGTCCCCCTGTAACACTTATATCTGCTATATCTGTCGCCCTGTAACACTTACATCTGCTATATCTGTCCCCCTGTAACACTTATATCTGCTATATCTGTCCCCCTGTAACACTTATATCTGCTATATCTGTCGCCCTGTAACACTTATATCTGCTATATCTGTCCCCCTGTAACACTTATATCTGCTATATCTGTCCCCCTGTAACACTTATATCTGTTATATCTGTCCCCCTGTAACACCTACATCTGCTATATCTGTCCCCCTGTAACACTTATATCTGCTATATCTGTCCCCCTGTAACACTTATATCTGCTATATCTGCTATATCTGTCGCCCTGTAACACTTACATCTGCTATATCTGTCCCCCTGTAACACTTACATCTGCTATATCTGTCCCCCTGTAACATTTACATGTGCTATATCTGTCCCCCTGTAACATTTACACCTGCTATATCTGTCGCCCTGTAACACTTACATCTGCTATATCTGTCGCCCTGTAACACTTACATCTGCTATATCTGTCCCCCTGTAACATTTACATCTGCTATATCTATCCCCCTGTAACACTTACATCTGCTATATCTGTCCCCCTGTAACACTTATATCTGCTATATCTGTCACCCTGTAACACTTATATCTGCTATATCTGTCACCCTGTAACACTTATATCTGCTATATCTGTCACCCTGTAACACTTATATCTGCTATATCTGTCGCCCTGTAACACTTACATCTGCTATATCTATCCCCTGTAACACTTATATCTGCTATATCTGTCACCCTGTAACACTTATATCTGCTATATCTGTCCCCCTGTAACACTTACATCTGCTATATCTGTCCCCCTGTAACACTTATATCTGCTATATCTGTCGCCCTGTAACACTTACATCTGCTATATCTGTCCCCTTGTAACACTTACATCTGCTATATCTGTCCCCTGTAACACTTACATCTGCTATATCTGTCGCCCTGTAACTCTTACATCTGCTATATCTGTCCCCCTGTAACATTTACACTGCTATGTCTGTCGCCCTGTAACACTTACATCTGCTATATCTGTCCCCCTGTAACATTTACATCTGCTATATCTGCCCCCCTGTTACACTTACATCTGCTATATCTGTCCCCCTGTAACATTTACATCTGCTATATCTGTCCCCCTGTAACACTTACATCTGCTATATCTGTCCCCCTGTAACACTTACATCTGCTATATCTGTCCCCTGTAACACTTACATCTGCTATATCTGTCCCCCTGTAACACTTACATCTGCTATATCTGTCCCCTGTAACACTTACATCTGCTGTATCTGTCGCCCCGTAACATTTACATCTGCTATATCTGTCCCCCCGTAACATTCACATCTGCTATATCTGTCGCCCTGTAACACATCTGCTATATCTGTCGCCCTGTAACATTTGCATCTGCTATATCTGTCGTCCTGTAACACTTACATCTGCTATATCTATCACCCTGTAACACTTACATCTGCTATATCTGTCCCCCTGTAACATTTACATCTGCTATATCTGTCGCCCTGTAACACTTACATCTGCTATATCTGTCGCCCTGTAACATTTACATCTGCTATATCTGTCCCCCTGTAACACTTACATCTGCTATATCTGTCCCCCTGTAACATTTACACTGCTATATCTGTCCCCCTGTAACATTTACACTGCTATATCTGTCCCCCTGTAACATTTACGTCTGCTATATCTGTCCCCCTGTAACATTTACGTCTGCTATATCTGTCCCCCTGTAACATTTACACTGCTATATCTGTCCCCCTGTAACATTTACATCTGCTATATCTGTCCCCCTGTAACATTTACACTGCTATATCTGTCCCCCTGTAACATTTACACTGCTATATCTGTCGCCCTGTAACATTTACATCTGCTATATCTGTCCCCCTGTAACATTTACACTGCTATGTCTGTCGCCCTGTAACACTTACATCTGCTATATCTGTCCCTCTGTAACATTTACATCTGCTATATCTGCCCCCGTTACACTTACATCTGCTATATCTGTCCCCCTGTAACATTTACATCTGCTATATCTGTCCCCCTGTAACACTTACATCTGCTATATCTGTCCCCTGTAACACTTACATCTGCTATATCTGTCCCCTGTAACACTTACATCTGCTATATCTGTCACCCTGCAACATTTACATCTGCTATATCTATCGCCCTGTAACACTTACATCTGCTATATCTGTCGCCCTGTAACACTTACATCTGCTATATCTGTCCCCTGTAACACTTACATCTGCTATATCTGTCCCCCTGTAACACTTACATCTGCTATATCTGTCCCCTGTAACACTTACATCTGCTGTATCTGTCGCCCTGTAACATTTACATCTGCTATATCTGTCCCCCTGTAACACTTACATCTGCTATATATGTCCCCCTGTAACATTTACACTGCTATATCTGTCACCCTGCAACATTTACATCTGCTATATCTGTCCCCCTGTAACACTTAGATCTGCTATTTCTGTTGCCCTGTAACATTTACATCTGCTATATCTGTCGCCCTGTAACACTTACATCTGCTATATCTGTCGCCCTGTAACATTTACATCTGCTATATCTGCCGCCCTGTAACATTTACATCTGCTATATCTGTCCCCCTGTAACACTTGCATCTGCTATATCTGTCCCCTGTAACACTTACATCTGCTATATCTGTCGCCCTGTAACATTTACATCTGCTATATCTGTCCCCTGTAACACTTACATCTGCTATATCTGTCCCCCTGTAACACTTACATCTGCTATATCTGTCCCCCTGTAACACTTACATCTGCTATATCTGTCCCCCTGTAACACTTACATCTGCTATATCTGTCCCCCTGTAACACTTACATCTGCTATATCTGTCCCCTGTAACACTTACATCTGCTATATCTGTCCCCTGTAACACTTACATCTGCTATATCTATCGCCCTGTAACACTTACATCTGCTATATCTGTCGCCCTGTAACACTTACATCTGCTATATCTGTCCCC
The DNA here is from genome assembly GCF_028390025.1 of Pseudophryne corroboree. Taxonomy (NCBI): domain Eukaryota; kingdom Metazoa; phylum Chordata; class Amphibia; order Anura; family Myobatrachidae; genus Pseudophryne; species Pseudophryne corroboree. The sequence goes on from NC_086452.1 coordinate 8,249,901, forward strand.
TGTAACACTTACATCTGCTATATCTGTCCCCCTGTAACACTTACATCTGCTATATCTGTCCCCTGTAACACTTACATCTGCTGTATCTGTCGCCCTGTAACATTTACATCTGCTATATCTGTCCCCCTGTAACACTTACATCTGCTATATATGTCCCCCTGTAACATTTACACTGCTATATCTGTCACCCTGCAACATTTACATCTGCTATATCTGTCCCCCTGTAACACTTAGATCTGCTATTTCTGTTGCCCTGTAACATTTACATCTGCTATATCTGTCGCCATGTAACACTTACATCTGCTATATCTGTCGCCCTGTAACATTTACATCTGCTATATCTGTCGCCCTGTAACATTTACATCTGCTATATCTGTCCCCCTGTAACACTTACATCTGCTATATCTGTCCCCTGTAACACTTACATCTGCTATATCTGTCGCCCTGTAACATTTACATCTGCTATATCTGTCCCCTGTAACACTTACATCTGCTATATCTGTCCCCTTGTAACATTTACATCTGCTATATATGTCCCCCTGTAACACTTACATCTGCTATATCTGTCCCCCTGTATAATTTACATCTGCTATATATGTCCCCTGTAACATTTACATCTGCTATATCTGTCCCCCTGTAACATTTATATCTGCTATATCTGTCCCCCTGTAACATTTACATCTGCTATATATGTCCCCCTGTAACACTTACATCTGCTATATCTGTCCCCATCTATGACAGAACGTCAGAGACCATCGCTGTATGTGGCTTAGTCTGTTGTGGCCTGCTGTTTTAGGCTGTTAAAGCTGATTTATTGGCGTATTGTGTAGATGACAGAAACAGGTATTAGCGGCATATAATTATAAAGGGCCTATTTACTGATATGCGGAGATAGTAATTAGTTATCACATTATAGGACATCTTTTGCTGCAGTATAACAGTAAAACTTGTCCGGTGCAGATTAGTGATGCACAACCCCTGGCGACGCTGACCGGCAGTGGTAAGAGGACTATTACTGCGTCACCAGTCAGCCTGGGGTCCTGCTGTGCACGAGCTGCAGAACTGGGCACTACCGTCATGGGCTCCCAGCTCCACTTTCATGCAAAATAAATAAATAGGTAAATGTATATTGTGATAGAACCCCATAGACAGAGTACAGTACAACTCACTTTATTTCCACCTCAGGCAGGTTACACGGCACGTGCAGGTTTTGCAGGTCAGGCTTTACAGCCATTCTTTAAACAGCAGCACAACATTCCAAGTTCTAATAAGCACAAGTAGTACAGATTCCAAATGGCTCCTAAAGTAACCCCATACCCCCCAACCTTTCATCTGGCCACTTGCTGGCATCAGGAGCACTGACCTACTGAACAAACACATTTTTAAAGGTAGCAGACAAGTTGTAGTAATTAGCCCAGCTGTGGCTTACAACAGACTCAGCCAAAACCTGCACTGGATTCCATCAGACCTGTTGTGCTGCTCCACTCCTGCAAAAGCCTGCCGTTCCGCATTAACCTCATGTGGAATCATGCTGTCCCTGCCACAGTATATATATATATATATATATATATATACAGGTTGAGTATCCCTTATACAAAATGCTTGGGAGCAGAGGTATTTTGGATATGGGATTTTTCCGTATTTTGGAATAATTGCATACCATAATGAGATATCATGGCGATGGGACCCAAGTCTAAGCACAGAATGCATTTATGTTTCATATACACCTTATACACACAGCCTGAAGGTCATTTAATACAATATTTTCTCTTACGTCCTAGAGGATGCTGGGGACTCCGTAAGGACCATGGGGTATAGACGGGCTCCGCAGGAGATAGGGCACCTAAAAAGAACTTTGACTATTGGTGTGCACTGGCTCCTCCCTCTATGCCCCTCCTCCAGACCTCAGTTAGATTCTGTGCCCAGAGGAGAATGGGTGCACTGCAGAGAGCTCTCCAGAGTTTTCTGTTGAAGAAGAATTTTGTTAGGTTTTTTATTTTCAGGGAGTCCTGTTGGCAACAGGCTCCCTGCATTGTGGGACCGAAGACAGAGAAGCAGAGCTGGCTTGTCAAGTTGGGCACTGCTTCTAAGGCTACTGGACACCATTAGCTCCACAGGGAGTCGGAACACAGGTCTCACCTAGGGTTCGTCCCGGAGCCGCACCGCCGTCCTCCTCACAGATGCCGAAGGTAGAAGCGGATAGAGAAGACAGAAGACATCTTAGGCGGCAGAAGACATCAGATCTTCATGAGGTAAGGCGCGCAGCGGTAAGCTGCGCGCCATTGCTCCCAGTCACACACACACAGAGCAGCACTGAAGGGTGCAGGGCGCAGGGGGGGGGCGCCCTGGGCAGCAATAAACCTCACATTTTGGCATAAATACAGTGGGATTAGACTGCGGAGGCAGTAAATCTATGATCCCCCGCCATTTTATTGAAAAATCACTGGGACCGAAGCCCGCCGTCGGGTGGGCGGCGCTTGATCCTTAGCACTAACCAGCGCCATTTTCTCCACAGAAGCTGCATGAGAAAGAAAACGCTGGCTCCCTGGTCTCTCCCCTGCTGAACACAGGCTGGAATAAAGAGGAGGGGGGCACTTTGGCGACGCAGTGAGTGGTAATTGACATAATATATATAAAAAAGCGCTATCTGGATATATATATTTTCTTCCAGTGTTGTTAAGCGCTGGTGTGTGCTGGCATACTCTTTCTCTGTCTCTCCTTAGGACCTGGTTGGGGTTTTGTCCCCTTATAGGTTAATCCCTGTGTGTTTGGGGTGTCGGTACGTGTGTGTCGACATGTCTGAGGCGGAAGGCTTCTCCAAGGAGGAGGTGGAGCAAATGAGTGGTGTGTCCCCGTCGGTTGTGCCGACTCCAGATTGGATGGACATGTGGCATACGTTGCATGCAAGTGTGGCATCTTTACATAAAAGGCTTGATAAGGCTGGTTTAGGGGGGACATCAGGCGGTCAATCCTCAGATTGGACCGACTCACAGGGCCCGTCGGGGTCTCAAAAGCATCCCTTAACACAAGACACTACTACCGACATGGATTCTGATTCCAGTGTCGATTATGCGAAGTAAAATTGCACCCTAGGGTGACTAAAACCATTCAGTGTATGATTGTGGCAATAAGGGATGTGTTGCATATTGTGGATGAACCCTCGGTCCCCGACACAAGGGTACACATGTTTAAGGAAAAGAAACAGATTATTAACTTTCCCACATCTCATGAATTAAATGAATTCTTTGGAAAAGCTTGGGAGACTCCAGATAAGAGACCGCAGATCCCCAAAAGAATTTTTATGGCATACAGCGGCCCTTAAGGACCCTGCAGATCGCAGGCAAGAAACTACCTTAAAGGGTATTTATTCTCATACGGGTGCTGTGTTAAGACCGACGATTGCGTCGGCATGGGTGTGTAGCGCAATTGCAGCTTGGACAGATGAGCTGACATCAATTTGATACTATGGATAAGGATACTATATTCCTAACTCTAGCCCATATAAAAGACGTAGTCTTATTTATGAGGGATGCTCAAAGGGACATTGGATTGCTAGCTTCTAGGGCCAATGCCATGTCTATCTCAGCGAGAAGATCCTTATGGACTCGCCAATGGACGGGTGATGCGGATTCCAAAAAACATATGGAAGTACTACCCTATAAGGGTGAGGTATTGTTTGGGGATGGGCTGACGGACCTGGTTTCCACAGCTACAGCAGGTAAATCAAATTTTTTACCATATATTCCCCAACAGCAAAAGAAAGCAACACCCTATCAGATGCAGTCCTTTCGGTCGCACAAGTCCAAAAGAGGTCGGGGATCCTCTTTCCTCGCCAGAGGTAAGGGCAGAGGCAAGAGAGCACCTGCTTCGGCAGGTGCCCAGGAACAAAAGTCCTCCCCGGCTGCTCCAAAACCCACAGCATGACGCTGGGGCTCCCCTGAGGGAGTCCGCACCGGTGGGGCCACGTCTTCGACTTTTCAGTCAGGCCTGGGTCAGTTCGGACCTGAATCCCTGGGTGTTGGAAATAGTTTCCCAGGGTTACAAATTGGAATTCGAGGATGTGCCCCCGAGCCGATTTTTCAAATCGGCCCTACCAGCTTTCACATCGGAAAGGGATATAGTGTTAGCTGCAATTCAAACGCTGTGTATACAGCAAGCGATAATCAAGGTTCCCCTGCACCAGCAGGGAAGAGGTTACTACTCAACCCTATTTGTGGTCCCGAAACCGGACGGTTCGGTCAGACCTATTTTGAATCTGAAATCCCTAAACCTGTACATAAAAAGATTCAAATTCAAAATGGAATCTCTCAGAGCAATAATAGGAGGAGGGGGAGGAGGGGGAGTTTATGGTGTCTCTGGACATAAAGGATGCGTACCTTCATGTCCCCATATATGCCCCCCATCAGGAATACCTGAGATTCGCTGTACAGGATTGTCATTACCAATTTCAGACGTTGCCGTTTGGACTTTCCACAGCCCTGAGGATTTTCACCAAGATAATGGCGGAAATGATGGTGGTCCTGCGCAAGCATGGAGTCACAATTATCCCATACTTGGACGATCTCCTGATAAAAGCGAGATCAAGGGAGAAATTGCTGAGCAGTGTGGCGCTCTCTCTGAGAGTGCTCCAGCAACACGGTTGGATTCTAAATCTACCGAAGTCACAGTTGATTCCGACAACTCGACTACCGTTCCTAGGTATGATACTGGATACGGAACAAATGAAGGTCTTCCTCCCAATAGAGAAAGCCCAAGACATCCAGAACATAATCAGAGACCTGCTAAAACCGAAAAGGGTGTCAGTTCACCAATGCACTCGAGTTCTGGGGAAAATGGTGGCGGCCTACGAGGCCATTCCCTTCGGAAGTTTCCATGCAAGGACTTTTCAATGGGACCTTCTGGACAAGTGGTCCGGGTCCCATCTGCACTTACATCGGAAAATAACTCTGTCCCCAGGAACCAGAGTGTCCCTCCTGTGGTGGTTGCAAAGTGCTCACCTGCTGGAGGGTCGCCGGTTCGGGATTCAGGACTGGATCCTGGTTACCACGGACACGAGCCTCCGAGGATGGGGAGCGGTCACACAGGGAAAGACTTTTCAGGGTTTTTGGTTAGACCAGGAGTCCTGTCTACACATCAATGTGTTGGAACTCAGGGCCATTTACAACGACCTTCGACAAGCGGAGAGTTTTCTTCGAAACCTTCCGGTTCTGATTCAATCAGACAGTGTCACAGCAGTGGCTCATGTGAACCGCCAAGGCGGGACAAGAAGCAGAGTCGCGATGGCGGAAGCCACAAGGATCCTTCGCTGGGCGGAAAATCATGTAAGCGCTCTGTCGGCTGTCTTCATTCCGGGAGTGGACAACTGGGAAGCAGACTTCCTCAGCAGACACGATCTCCATCCAGGAGAGTGGGGACTTCATCAAGAAGTCTTTGCAGACGTAACACGTCTTTGGGGAACTCCTCAAATAGACATGATGGCGTCACGCCTCAACAAAAAACTTCGGAGGTATTGCGCCAGGTCTCGGGACCCTCAGGCAGTAGCAGTAGACGCACTAGTAACACCGTGGGTGTTCGAATCGGTCTACGTGTTTCCTCCTCTTCCTCTCATCACGAAAGTGTTGAGGATCATAAGACGAAGAAGAGTACAGACGATACTCGTTGTCCCAGACTGGCCTCGAAGGGCCTGGTACTCGGATCTACAAGAGATGCTCACAGGAGACCCCTGGCCTCTTCCTCTGAGGGAAGACCTGTTGCAGCAGGGGCCCTGTGTATTTCAAGACTTACCGCGGTTACGTTTGACGGCATGGCGGTTGAACGCCGAATCCTAGCAAAAAAGGGGATTCCGGAAGAGGTCATCCCTACTTTAATAAAGGCTAGGAAGGAGGTGACGATTAAACATTATCACCGTATCTGGCGAAAGTATGTGTCTTGGTGTGAGACCAAGAATGCACCTACGGAAGATTTTCATCTGGGTCGTCTTCTCCACTTCCTACAGACAGGAGTGGATATGGGCCTGAAATTAGGCTCGGTTAAGGTACAGATTTCGTCCCTCTCGATTTTCTTTTAGAAGGAATTGGCTTCTCTTCCAGAAGTCCAGACGTTTGTAAAGGGAGTGCTGCACATCCAGCCCCCTTTTGTGCCTCCAGTGGCACCATGGGACCTGAACGTGGTGTTGCAGTTCCTAAAATCACACTGGTTTGAACCGCTTAACAAGGTTGAGTTGAAATTTCTTACCTGGAAGGTGGTCATGTTGTTGGCCTTAGCATCAGCAAGGCGAGTGTCAGAATTGGCGGCTCTATCACACAAGAGCCCCTACTTGATTTTTCATGTGGATCGAGCAGAATTGAGGACACGTCCGCAATTTCTGCCTAAAGTGGTTTCGTCGTTCCATATGAATCAACCTATTGTGGTGCCTGTGGCTACCAGTGACTTGGAGGATTCCAGATCCCTGGACGTAGTCAGGGCCTTAAAAATTTATGTAGCCAGGACGGCTAGAATTAGGAAAACAGAGGCTCTGTTTGTCCTGTATGCGGCCAATAAGATTGGCGCTCCTGCTTCAAAGCAGACTATTGCTCGCTGGATCTGTAATACGATTCAGCAGGCTCACTCTACGGCTGGATTGCCGGTACCAAATTCGGTTAAGGCCCATTCCACTAGGAAGGTGGGCTCTTCTTGGGCGGCTGCCCGAGGCGTCTCGGCTTTACAACTTTGCGAGCGGCGACTTGGTCGGGGTCAAACACTTTTGCTAAATTCTACAAGTTTGATACCCTGGATGATGAGGACCTAGCGTTTGCTCAGTCGGTGCTGCAGAGTCGTCCGCACTCTCCCGCCCGATTGGATGCTTTGGTATAAACCCCATGGTCCTTACGGAGTCCCCAGCATCCTCTAGGACGTAAGAGAAAATAAGATTTTAAACCTACCGGTAAATCTATTTCTCCTAGTCCGTAGAGGATGCTGGGCGCCCGTCCCAGTGCGGAAACTCTGCAAGACTTGTATATAGTTGTTGCTTACATAAGGGTTATGTTACAGTTGAAATCGGTCTTGGACCGTTACTGTTGTTGTTCATACGGTTAACTGGTTATGTATGTTCCAGGTTACATGGTATGATTGGTGTGGGCTGGTATGAATCTTGCCCTTGGATTGCTAAATCCTGCCTTGTATTGTCCTTCTCCTCTGGGCACAGTTCTCTAACTGAGGTCTGGAGGAGGGGCATAGAGGGAGGAGCCAGTGCACACCCATAGTCAAAGTTCTTTTTAGGTGCCCTATCTCCTGCGGAGCCCGTCTATACCCCATGGTCCTTACGGAGTCCCCAGCATCCTCTACGGACTAGGAGAAATAGATTTACCGGTAGGTTTAAAATCTTATTTTTAATAACTTTGTGTATTAAACAAAGTTTGTGTACATTGAGCCATCAGAAAACAAAGGTTTCACTATCTCACTCTCACTCAAAAAAGTCCGTATTTCGGAATATTTGGATATGGGATACTCAACCTGTGTATATATATATATATATATATATATATATATTATTTGTATTATTGTAGGAGAAAAAAAGGCTTTATTTAAATGGTAGAACAAACAAAGAAAAAGTATACTCTGCGCCAAAAAACTATATAATACCAGTGTGCAGTCTGTCATGTATAATGATTGACTCAGTACAACTTCAATTATAAATAACCATTTTTATATTTTGGTTTGTTTAAAAGTTAGCAGCATAAGACACATACATATATAAACTTTGTAGCAATATTGCTCTCCAAATAAATAATATAAACAATATATTATATTCTAAAAATAACTTATTGGCTCTGTTTGGTAAAGATTATATTATTAGGCACTGGCGTCCCAGTGTCAGAAAACCTGATAGTAATGAAAAAGTCCCGCAAATAGGATAATGCAGTCTTCGTCTTCGTCTTGAGGAAGTCTCCGGTTGCCTAGGAGACGAAACGCGTTGACGCCCACTCCACATTGGTCTCTGTTTGGTCTCAGCTGTTTGTGGAACGGACCTACTGCTGCACACAGCCACAGCGGTCATCTGCACGTTGTGCACCGGGTGCTCCAGCCGACTGCCAGCCGCAGATTGCTATCCGAGAGGCGGCGGTCCGGAGCTCAAAGCCGGCAGTGTTCTGCATCACGTCTCGTCAGCCTTTAACATCACAGAAGCCGGCGAGTGTCAGCGGGTACCGCACACAGCTGTCCGCAGCGGCTTTAAGTTGGCCCGACTTTCTATTCATCTTTACCGGGTGTCTGCCTATGTCCTCCGCAGTGGGGTCAATTACCCGTGGTATGGAAACAACCAGAGCAATCATCTGATAAGATCATCAATCAGTGAAGCTGCTCTGCTAATGGAACGGTAATATAATTTGATCAATCTCTATACGTGCAATTTACTTTAAAACGGACCCTGTATCTATACAATCCAGGAACCAGCACATTGATAATTACCCATTACAACTAAAATATATATTATCAACAGAGAGACTGCATTATCCTATTTGCGGGACTTTTTCATTACTATCAGGTTTTCTGACACTGGGACGCCAGTGCCTAATAATATAATCTTTACCAAACAGAGCCAATAAGTTATTTTTAGAATATAATATATTGTTTATATTATTTATTTGGAGAGCAATATTGCTACAAAGTTTATATATGTATGTGTCTTATGCTGCTAACTTTTAAACAAACCAAAATATAAAAATGGTTATTTATAATTGAAGTTGTACTGAGTCAATCATTATACATGACAGACTGCACACTGGTATTATATAGTTTTTTGGCGCAGAGTATACTTTTTCTTTGTTTGTTCTACATAATCTTAAGCGACCTAGCAAGTTGCTTTTACTCAGCTGCCTATTCACATATCTCTTTATCCTTTTTAAAAAAAAATAGTTTGATATATTTATATATATATACATAATTTTTTGATTTCTAGAATTAGCGCCGGAATAGCAGATCTGTGACAATTGTCCAGTTCTGCAACCCACTAACCAGTCTTTATTTAAATGGTAAGCCACTATTTCCTAATGTAAGGACCCGCTGCAGTGGCCATACTGAGAAGGTGACTGAGATAACAGAGTGGCACGTTACATCCACTGCTGCTGTCACTACTCAGTTACTCAGTGATAGCTATAGCCTGGGGGTGGCGGAGAATTGTGTATGTACTTTTGCCACACCTGCGTGCACACGTCTACACGCCCATTCTAACCCTTATTCATACAGAGGGGCCTATTTATAAAGCAGTGAAAACTGTGGAGAAGTGAGCCTGTGGAGAAGAACCAATCAGCATTGAAGTAACATTTCTAATTTGCATACTATAAAATCAGACAGAGCAGCTGATTGGTTGCCATGGGAAACTTCTCCACTGACTCACTCCTCCACTCTTTTCACTGCTTCATGAGTAGACCCCAGAGTCACAAGTCAGCTGAAAAGACGACGCCCAGTGCGGAACGACGTGTAAGATACGGCCACACAAAGCCGCATACGGGCCAGGATGTAGAGAAGTCCGAGTTCAGCAGCCGTGTGTGACTATGGTGGTCATTCCGAGTTGATCGCTAGCTGCATTTGTTCGCAGCGCAGCGATCAGGCTAAAAAACGGCAGTTCTGCGTATGCGGTGCAATGCGCACGCGCGACGTATGGGCACAACGAACTATGCAGTTTTGCACAGGGTCTAGCGATGCATTTCAGCAGAGTGATTGACATGAACTGGGCGTTTCTGGGTGGCAGCTGACCATTTTCAGAGAGTGTACGGAAAAACGCAGGTGTGCCAGGAAAAACGCAGGTGTGGCTGGGCGAACGCTGGACGGGTGTGTGACGTCAAATCCAGAACTGAATAGACTGAAGTGATCGCAAGCGCCGAGTATGTTGTGAGCTACTCTGAAACTACACAAAAATTTTTTGCAGGCGCTCTGCGATACAACCGTTCGCACTCCTGCTAAGCTGAAATACACTCCCAGAGGGCGGCAGCATAGCGTTTGCACGGCTGCTAAAAATTGCTGGCGAGCGATCAATTCAGAATGACCCCCATTGGTCGAAGTCAGAGATTTATTTAAAGGGGCAATCATTTGCAGAGCACGGTTTAGCCGTGTAAATGGTTGCCCCAATCTGCTGTGCTGCGCCCAGTGTAAGATTCTCTGTGACCCTTATTATAGAACAGACCCTCCGTCTCCAGCAGTTTATAGGACTTCTGAGAAAGTGACGCCTTCCTTCCCCGCAGGCAGAACATTATATCGTGTCTTATCACAGGAAAAGGGTGATGTCATTGTCCAGGTGCAGCGCAGAGATAGGACGGAGCGATCTCGCCGTGCTCCTGCCAGATGCTACTATGAGTATTTATAGTATTGCTGTGTAATGGTGTCTAATGCTGCTCACACGGCAGTGCTTCTGACTGTCGCCTCTCCAGCATCTTTATCACATATCAAATAACTCAGCAGTTCTCAGGCGCAACATGTCTCCTGTGTATTGTGGCCTGATCCGTGATCCGCACCGTCCCCCTTAAATTGCTGCCGTCTGGGAGGTGGGCGGTATAATCTTCGGCGATGCATTTCGTTTCTTACTAATTCCCCCAGATATAAGAACCAGCATAAGAAGCGATTATTAGGGTAGACGGGTGATAAGAGTCTGACGGGAATACAAGCTGTAAATTCTGTTCATTCTCTCAAACATAATAAATCAATAATCCATACATCTGTACAAAGATATAAATGTATAGGCATATAGATACACAATATATGGCTGTATATTATAGTATTATGGTATGTTGCAGGTATGCTATACTGTGTACCCAGTTCTTGCTAAGTCCTCTCCTTGTCTGTGACAGGGTTTTCCTGGAGACTTTGGCGACAGAGGCCCCCCCGGTCCGGATGGAAGTCCTGTAAGTTTCTGCTATTACAGTGTTTTGCATTATTTTACAGAGAGAATGACGCAGTGACACGTGTTAGTTATTGTCTGGCTGCTGGCGACACTGACATCCTAATACTGACTTGTAGCACAACAGCGTCTCAGAGTAATTGCAGTAATATGGCACTATATAGTCCGTTATGGCGAGCGACGATGTGACCTGGAGATTACGCTGAAGTGCCCTGTTATTGCAGTTACAGGGTATGCTGCCATTTTTCTGTAGGGCACTAGCGCCAATTGAGGACGATAACATAAACAACTCATTGAAGTAACTTAGGAAAGATGCAGAGATAAGTTTGGGGCTGCGCACGCTGCTTGGAAACGGGGGACGCCCCAGGCAGATATTAGATAATAAAACACCTGGGTGAAGAAATAAATACAGCGAGTGATGTATAACATATATTTCTGCTCTCTGTACAGTGTGCAGCATTTACTCTCAGCAGATATTAGAAATAAATACAGCGAGTGATGTATAACATATATTTCTGCTCTCTGTACAGTGTGCAGCATTTACACTCAGCAGATATTAGATAATAAAACACCCGGGTGAAGAAATAAATACAGCGAGTGATGTATAACATATATTTCTGCGCTCTGTACAGTGTGCAGCATTTACTCTCAGCAGATATTAGATAATAAAACACCTGGGTGAGGAAATAAATACAGCGAGTGATGTATAACATATATTTCTGCTCTCTGTACAGTGTGCAGCATTTACTCTCAGCAGATATTAGATAATAAAACACCTGGGTGAAGAAATAAATACAGCGAGTGATGTATAGCATATATTTCTGCTCTCTGTACAGTGTGCAGCATTTACTCTCAGCAGATATTAGATAATATAACACCCGGGTGAAGAAATAAATACAGCGAGTGATGTATAACATATATTTCTGCTCTCTGTATAGTGTGCAGCATTTACTCTCAGCAGATATTAGATAATAACACACCTGGGTGAAGAAATAAATACAGCGAGTGATGTATAACATATATTTCTGCTCTCTGTACAGTGTGCAGCATTTACTCTCAGCAGATATTAGATAATAACACACCTGGGTGAAGAAATAAATACAGCGAGTGATGTATAACATATATTTCTGCTCTCTGTATAGTGTGCAGCATTTACTCTCAGCAGATATTAGATAATGAAACACCTGGGTGAAGAAATAAATACAGCGAGTGATGTATAACATATATTTCTGCTCTCTGTACAGTGTGCAGCATTTACTCTCAGCAGATATTAGATAATAAAACACCTGGGTGAAGAAATAAATACAGCGAGTGATGTATAACATATATTTCTGCTCTCTGTACAGTGTGCAGCATTTACTCTCAGCAGATATTAGAAATAAATACAGCGAGTGATGTATAACATATATTTCTGCTCTCTGTACAGTGTGCAGCATTTACACTCAGCAGATATTAGATAATAAAACACCCGGGTGAAGAAATAAATACAGCGAGTGATGTATAACATTTATTTCTGCGCTCTGTACAGTGTGCAGCATTTACTCTCAGCAGATATTAGATAATAAAACACCTGGGTGAGGAAATAAATACAGCGAGTGATGTATAACATATATTTCTGCTCTCTGTACAGTGTGCAGCATTTACTCTCAGCAGATATTAGATAATAAAACACCTGGGTGAAGAAATAAATACAGCGAGTGATGTATAGCATATATTTCTGCTCTCTGTACAGTGTGCAGCATTTACTCTCAGCAGATATTAGATAATATAACACCCGGGTGAAGAAATAAATACAGCGAGTGATGTATAACATATATTTCTGCTCTCTGTATAGTGTGCAGCATTTACTCTCAGCAGATATTAGATAATAACACACCTGGGTGAAGAAATAAATACAGCGAGTGATGTATAACATATATTTCTGCTCTCTGTACAGTGTGCAGCATTTACTCTCAGCAGATATTAGATAATAACACACCTGGGTGAAGAAATAAATACAGCGAGTGATGTATAACATATATTTCTGCTCTCTGTATAGTGTGCAGCATTTACTCTCAGCAGATATTAGATAATGAAACACCTGGGTGAAGAAATAAATACAGCGAGTGATGTATAACATATATTTCTGCTCTCTGTACAGTGTGCAGCATTTACTCTCAGCAGATATTAGATAATAAAACACCTGGGTGAAGAAATAAATACAGCGAGTGATGTATAACATATATTTCTGCTCTCTGTACAGTGTGCAGCATTTACTCTCAGCAGATATTAGATAATAAAACACCTGGGTGAAGAAATAAATACAGCGAGTGATGTATAACATATATTTCTGCTCTGTATAGTGTGCAGCATTTACTCTCAGCAGATATTAGATAATAAAACACCTGGGTGAAGAAATAAATACAGCGAGTGATGTATAACATATATTTCTGCTCTCTGTACAGTGTGCAGCATTTACTCTCAGCAGATATTAGATAATAAAACACCTGGGTGAAGAAATAAATACAGCGAGTGATGTATAACATATTTCTCTATCGTCCTAGTGGATGCTGGGGTTCCTGAAAGGACCATGGGGAATAGCGGCTCCGCAGGAGACAGGGCACAAAAAGTAAAGCTTTTTCCGATCAGGTGGTGTGCACTGGCTCCTCCCCCTATGACCCTCCTCCAGACTCCAGTTAGATTTTTGTGCCCGGCCGAGAAGGGTGCAATCTAGGTGGCTCTCCTAAAGAGCTGCTTAGAGAAAGTTTAGCTAGGTTTTTTATTTTACAGTGATTCCTGCTGGCAACAGGATCACTGCAGCGAGGGACTGAGGGGAGAAGGAGTCAACTCACCTGCGTGCAGGATGGATTGGTTTCTTGGCTACTGGACATCAAGCTCCAGAGGGACGATCACAGGTACAGCCTGGATGGTCACCGGAGCCACGCCGCCGGCCCCCTTGCAGATGCTGAAATCAGAAGAGGTCCAGAATCGGCGGCTGAAGACTCCTGCAGTCTTCTAAAGGTAGCGCACAGCACTGCAGCTGTGCGCCATTTTCCTCTCAGCACACTTCACACGGCAGTCACTGAGGGTGCAGGGCGCTGGGAGGGGGGCGCCCTGGGAGGCAAATGAGTACCTATAAAGGCTAAAAATACCTCACATATAGCCCTAGAGGCTATATGGAGATATTTAACCCCTGCCTAATTTTTCTAAATAGCGGGAGACGAGCCCGCCGGAAAAGGGGCGGGGCCTATCTCCTCAGCACACGGCGCCATTTCCTCTCACAGCTCCGCTGGTCAGGACGGCTCCCAAGTCTCTCCCCTGCACTGCACTACAGAAACAGGGTAAAACAGAGAGGGGGGGGCACATTTATGGCGATATTTTGATATAACAAAGCAGCTATAAGGGAGCACTTATTATAAGGCTATCCCTGATATATATATAGCGCTTTTGGTGTGTGCTGGCAAACTCTCCCTCTGTCTCCCCAAAGGGCTAGTGGGTCCTGTCTTCGTTAGGAGCATTCCCTGTGTGTCTGCTGTGTGTCGGTACGTGTGTGTCGACATGTATGAGGACGATATTGGTGTGGAGGCGGAGCAATTGCCAAATATGAGGATGTCACCCCCTAGGGAGTCGACACCAGAATGGATGCCTTTATTTATGGAACTACGGGATAGTGTCAACACGCTAAAGCAGTCGTTTGACGACATGAGACGGCCGGACAATCAATTAGTGCCTGTCCAGGCGACTCAAACACCGTCAGGGGCTGTGAAACGCCCTTTGCCTCAGTCGGTCGACACAGACCCAGACACAGGCGATGACTCAAGTGGTGACGGTGACGAATCAACCGTATTTTCCAGTAGGGCCACACGTTATATGATTTTGGCAATGAAGGAGGCGTTACATTTAGCTGATACTACAGGTACCACTAAACAGGGTATTATGTGGGGTATGAAAAAACTACCTATAGTTTTTCCTGAATCAGAAGAACTAAATGACGTGTGTAATGAAGCGTGGGTTGCCCCTGATAAAAAGCTGATAATTTCAAAGAAATTATTGGCATTATACCCTTTCCCGCCAGAGGTTAGGGAGCGCTGGGAAACACCTCCTAGGGTGGACAAGGCGCTAACACGCTTATCTAAACAAGTGGCGTTACCCTCTCCTGAGACGGCCGCACTTAAAGATCCATCAGATAGGAGGATGGAAAATATCCAAAAAAGTATATACACACATGCAGGTGTTATACTACGACCAGCTGTAGCGACTGCCTGGATGGGCAGTGCGGGGGTAGTTTGGTCAGAATCCCTGATTGAAAATATTGATACCCTGGACAGGGACAATATTTTACTGTCGTTAGAACAAATAAAGGATGCATTTCTTTATATGCGTGATGCACAGAGGGATATATGCACACTGGCATCACGGGTAAGTGCTATGTCCATTTCGGCCAGAAGAGCTTTATGGACGCGACAGTGGACAGGCGATGCGGATTCAAAACGGCATATGGAAGTTTTGCCGTATAAAGGGGAGGAGTTATTTGGAGTCGGTCTATCAGATTTGGTGGCCACGGCTACAGCCGGGAAATCCACCTTTCTACCTCAAGTCACTCCCCAACAGAAAAAGGCACCGACTTTTCAACCGCAGCCCTTTCGTTCCTTTAAAAATAAGAGAGCAAAGGGCTATTCATATCTGCCACGAGGCAAAGGTCGAGGGAAGAGACAGCAACACGCAGCTCCTTCCCAGGATCAGAAGCCCTCCCCGGCTTCTACAAAAGCCTCAGCATGACGCTGGGGCTTCTCAAGCGGACTCGGGGACCGTGGGGGGTCGTCTCAAAAATTACAGCGCGCAGTGGGCTCACTCGCAAGTAGATCCCTGGATCCTGCAGATAATATCTCAGGGATACAGGTTGGAATTAGAGACAGATCCACCTCGCCGTTTCCTGAAGTCTGCTTTACCAACGTCCCCCTCCGAAAGGGAGACGGTGTTGGAAGCCATTCACAAGCTGTACTCTCAGCAGGTGATAGTCAAGGTACCTCTTCTGCAACAAGGGAAGGGGTATTATTCCACTCTTTTTGTGGTACCGAAGCCGGATGGCTCGGTAAGGCCTATTCTAAATCTGAAGTCCTTGAACCTGTACATAAAGAAGTTCAAGTTCAAAATGGAGTCACTCAGAGCAGTGATAGCGAACCTGGAAGAGGGGGACTTTATGGTATCCTTGGACATCAAGGATGCGTATCTCCACGTTCCAATTTACCCCTCACACCAG
This sequence comes from Pseudophryne corroboree, assembly GCF_028390025.1. Taxonomy (NCBI): domain Eukaryota; kingdom Metazoa; phylum Chordata; class Amphibia; order Anura; family Myobatrachidae; genus Pseudophryne; species Pseudophryne corroboree. The sequence goes on from NC_086452.1 coordinate 8,266,010, forward strand.
GGGTACCTCAGGTTCGTTGTACAAAACTGTCACTATCAGTTTCAGACGCTGCCGTTCGGATTGTCCACGGCACCTCGGATCTTTACAAAGGTAATGGCCGAGATGATGATTCTTCTTCGAAGAAAAGGCGTATTAATTATCCCATACTTGGACGATCTCCTAATAAGGGCGAGGTCCAGAGAACAGCTAGAGATGGGATTAGCACTGTCTCAGGAAGTGCTAAAACAGCACGGGTGGATTCTGAATATTCCAAAATCCCAGTTAATACCGACAACTCGTCTGCTGTTCCTAGGGATGATTCTGGACACGGTTCAGAAAAAGGTTTTTCTCCCGGAGGAAAAAGCCAAGGAGTTATCCGAGCTTGTCAGGAACCTCCTAAAACCAGGAAAGGTGTCTGTACATCAATGCACAAGAGTCCTGGGAAAAATGGTGGCTTCTTACGAAGCAATTCCATTCGGCAGATTCCACGCAAGAATTTTCCAAAGGGATCTGTTGAACAAATGGTCAGGGTCGCATCTTCAGATGCACCTGCGGATAACCCTGTCTCCAAGGACAAGGGTGTCTCTTCTGTGGTGGTTGCAAAGTGCTCATCTATTGGAGGGCCGCAGATTCGGCATACAGGATTGGATCCTGGTGACCACGGACGCCAGCCTGAGAGGCTGGGGAGCAGTCACACAAGGAAGAAACTTCCAGGGAGTATGGACGAGCCTGGAAACGTCTCTTCACATAAACATTCTGGAACTAAGAGCAATATACAATGCTCTAAGCCAGGCAGAACCTCTGCTTCAGGGAAAACCGGTGTTGATCCAGTCGGACAACATCACGGCAGTCGCCCATGTGAACAGACAGGGCGGCACAAGAAGCAGGAGTGCAATGGCAGAAGCTGCAAGGATTCTTCGCTGGGCAGAGAATCATGTGATAGCACTGTCAGCAGTGTTCATCCCGGGAGTGGACAACTGGGAAGCAGACTTCCTCAGCAGACACGATCTTCACCCGGGAGAGTGGGGACTTCATCCAGAAGTCTTCCACATGCTGGTAACCCGTTGGGAAAGACCAATGGTGGACATGATGGCGTCTCGCCTCAACAAATAACTGGACAGGTATTGCGCCAGGTCAAGAGATCCGCAGGCAATAGCTGTGGACGCGCTGGTAACGCCTTGGGTGTACCAGTCGGTGTATGTGTTTCCTCCTCTGCCTCTCATACCAAAAGTATTGAGAATTATACGGCAAAGAGGCGTAAGAACGATACTAGTGGTTCCGGATTGGCCAAGAAGGACTTGGTACCCGGAACTTCAAGAGATGATCACGGAAGATCCGTGGCCTCTACCTCTACGGAGGGACTTGCTTCAGCAGGGTCCCTGTCTGTTTCAAGACTTACCGCGGCTGCGTTTGACGGCATGGCGGTTGAACGCCGGATCCTAAAGGAAAAAGGCATGCCGGAAGAAGTCATTCCTACTTTGATTAAAGCAAGGAAGGAAGTAACCGTGCAACATTATCACCGAATTTGGCGAAAATATGTTGCGTGGTGCGAAGATCGGAGTGCTCCGACGGAGGAATTTCAACTGGGTCGATTCCTACATTTCCTGCAATCAGGATTGTCAATGGGTCTCAAATTGGGATCTATTAAGGTTCAAATTTCGGCCCTGTCGATTTTCTTTCAAAAAGAATTGGCTTCAGTCCCTGAAGTCCAGACCTTTGTTAAGGGAGTGCTGCATATACAGCCTCCTGTGGTGCCTCCAGTGGCACCGTGGGATCTCAATGTGGTTTTGGATTTCCTAAAATCTCATTGGTTTGAACCACTAAAAAAGGTGGATTTGAAATATCTCACATGGAAAGTGACCATGCTTCTAGCCCTGGCTTCTGCCAGGAGAGTGTCAGAATTGGCAGCTTTATCTTACAAAAGCCCATATCTGATTTTCCATTCGGACAGGGCAGAACTGCGGACTCGTCCGCATTTTCTCCCTAAGGTGGTGTCAGCATTTCATCTGAACCAGCCTATTGTAGTGCCTGCGGCTACAAGTGACTTGGAGGACTCCAAGTTACTGGACGTTGTCAGAGCATTAAAAATATATATTGCAAGGACAGCTGGAGTCAGAAAATCTGACTCGTTGTTTATATTGTATGCACCCAACAAGATGGGTGCTCCGGCGTCTAAGCAGACGATTGCTCGTTGGATCTGTAGCACAATCCAACTTGCACATTCTGTGGCAGGCCTGCCACAGCCTAAATCTGTAAAGGCCCACTCCACAAGGAAGGTGGGCTCATCTTGGGCGGCTGCCGAGGGGTCTCGGCATTACAACTTTGCCGAGCAGCTACGTGGTCAGGGGAGAACACGTTTGTAAAATTTTACAAATTTGATACTCTGGCTAAGGAGGACCTGGAGTTCTCTCATTCGGTGCTGCAGAGTCATCCGCACTCTCCCGCCCGTTTGGGAGCTTTGGTATAATCCCCATGGTCCTTTCAGGAACCCCAGCATCCACTAGGACGATAGAGAAAATAAGATTTTACTTACCGATAAATCTATTTCTCGGAGTCCGTAGTGGATGCTGGGCGCCCATCCCAAGTGCGGATTATCTGCATAAATTGTACATAGTTATTGTTAACTAATTCGGGTTATTGTTGAAGGAAGCCATCTTTCAGAGGCTCCGCTGTTATCATACTGTTAACTGGGTTTAGATCACAAGTTGTACGGTGTGATTGGTGTGGCTGGTATGAGTCTTACCCGGGATTCAAAATCCTCCCTTATTGTGTACGCTCGTCCGGGCACAGTACCTAACTGGAGTCTGGAGGAGGGTCATAGGGGGAGGAGCCAGTGCACACCACCTGATCGGAAAAAGCTTTACTTTTTGTGCCCTGTCTCCTGCGGAGCCGCTATTCCCCATGGTCCTTTCAGGAACCCCAGCATCCACTACGGACTCCGAGAAATAGATTTATCGGTAAGTAAAATCTTATTATTTCTGCTCTGTATAGTGTGCAGCATTTACTCTCAGCAGATATTAGATAATAAAACACCTGGGTGAAGAAATAAATACAGCGAGTGATGTATAACATATATTTCTGCTCTCTGTACAGTGTGCAGCATTTACTCTCAGCAGATAGATAATAAAACACCTGGGTGAAGAAATAAATACAGCGAGTGATGTATAACATATATTTCTGCTCTCTGTACAGTGTGCAGCATTTACTCTCAGCAGATATTAGATAATAACACACCTGGGTGAAGAAATAAATACAGCGAGTGATGTATAACATATATTTCTGCTCTCTGTACAGTGTGCAGCATTTACTCTCAGCAGATATTAGAAATAAATACAGCGAGTGATGTATAACATATATTTCTGCTCTCTGTACAGTGTGCAGCATTTACACTCAGCAGATATTAGATAATAAAACACCCGGGTGAAGAAATAAATACAGCGAGTGATGTATAACATATATTTCTGCGCTCTGTACAGTGTGCAGCATTTACTCTCAGCAGATATTAGATAATAAAACACCTGGGTGAGGAAATAAATACAGCGAGTGATGTATAACATATATTTCTGCTCTCTGTACAGTGTGCAGCATTTACTCTCAGCAGATATTAGATAATAAAACACCTGGGTGAAGAAATAAATACAGCGAGTGATGTATAGCATATATTTCTGCTCTCTGTACAGTGTGCAGCATTTACTCTCAGCAGATATTAGATAATATAACACCCGGGTGAAGAAATAAATACAGCGAGTGATGTATAACATATATTTCTGCTCTCTGTATAGTGTGCAGCATTTACTCTCAGCAGATATTAGATAATAACACACCTGGGTGAAGAAATAAATACAGCGAGTGATGTATAACATATATTTCTGCTCTCTGTACAGTGTGCAGCATTTACTCTCAGCAGATATTAGATAATAAAACACCTGGATGAAGAAATAAATACAGCGAGTGATGTATAACATATATTTCTGCTCTGTACAGTGTGCAGCATTTACTCTCAGCAGATATTAGATAATAAAACACCTGGGTGAAGAAATAAATACAGCGAGTGATGTATAACATATATTTCTGCTCTCTGTACAGTGTGCAGCATTTACTCTCAGCAGATATTAGATAATAACACACCTGGGTGAAGAAATAAATACAGCGAGTGATGTATAACATATATTTCTGCGCTCTGTACAGTGTGCAGCATTTACTCTCAGCAGATATTAGATAATAATACACCTGGGTGAAGAAATAAATACAGCGAGTGATGTATAACATATATTTCTGCTCTCTGTACAGTGTGCAGCATTTACTCTCAGCAGATATTAGATAATAAAACACCTGGGTGAAGAAATAAATACAGCGAGTGATGTATAACATATATTTCTGCTCTGTTCAGTGTGCAGCATTTACACTCAGCAGATATTAGATAATAAAACACCTGGGTGAAGAAATAAATACAGCGAGTGATGTATAACATATATTTCTGCTCTCTGTACAGTGTGCAGCATTTACTCTCAGCAGATATTAGATAATAAAACACCTGGGTGAAGAAATAAATACAGCGAGTGATGTATAACATATATTTCTGCTCTCTGTACAGTGTGCAGCATTTACTCTCAGCAGATATTAGATAATAAAACACCTGGGTGAAGAAATAAATACAGCGAGTGATGTATAACATATATTTCTGCTCTCTGTATAGTGTGCAGCATTTACGCTCAGCAGATATTAGATAATAAAACACCTGGGTGAAGAAATAAATACAGCGAGTGATGTATAACATATATTTCTGCTCTCTGTATAGTGTGCAGCATTTACACTCAGCAGATATTAGATAATAAAACACCTGGGTGAAGAAATAAATACAGCGAGTGATGTATAACATATATTTCTGCTCTCTGTACAGTGTGCAGCATTTACTCTCAGCAGATATTAGATAATATAACACCTGGGTGAAGAAATAAATACAGCGAGTGATGTATAACATATATTTCTGCTCTCTGTACAGTGTGCAGCATTTACTCTCAGCAGATATTAGATAATAAAACACCTGGGTGAAGAAATAAATACAGCGAGTGATGTATAACATATATTTCTGCTCTCTGTACAGTGTGCAGCATTTACTCTCAGCAGATATTAAATAAAACACCTGGGTGAAGAAATAAATACAGCGAGTGATGTATAACATATATTTCTGCTCTCTGTACAGTGTGCAGCATTTACTCTCAGCAGATATTAGATAATATAACACCCGGGTGAAGAAATAAATACAGCGAGTGATGTATAACATATATTTCTGCTCTCTGTACAGTGTGGAGCATTTACTCTCAGCAGATATTAGATAATAAAACACCCGGGTGAAGAAATAAATACAGCGAGTGATGTATAACATATATTTCTGCTCTCTGTATAGTGTGCAGCATTTACTCTCAGCAGATATTAGATAATAAAACACCTGGGTGAAGAAATAAATACAGCGAGTGATGTATAACATATATTTCTGCTCTCTGTACAGTGTGCAGCATTTACTCTCAGCAGATATTAGATAATAAAACACCTGGGTGAAGAAATAAATACAGCGAGTGATGTATAACATATATTTCTGCTCTCTGTACAGTGTGCAGCATTTACTCTCAGCAGATATTAGATAATAACACACCTGGGTGAAGAAATAAATACAGCGAGTGATGTATAACATATATTTCTGCGCTCTGTACAGTGTGCATGTTATGCACACCAGTGCCTGCAGGAAAGTACTAGTGTCAGAACTGTTATGCACTCCAGTGTCTGCAGGAATGTACTGGTGTTTGAACTGTTATGCAAAACAAATGGACTCACAGACAAACTGGGGAATATGACATAACGTACACAGAAGGTGATAGGGTAACAAAATACACACACAGTGAACAGAGAAGCCCATAGGCTAAGGAACTGGGTATCTCCCTTGTATTAGAACTGCTCAGATGTAAAAAGCAAGATGTTGTGTTTTAATACGTAGAGAACCCGAAATGCTGTTGCTAAGGGCAACAGCAAAACCCTAAAGGGTTACCAACGGGTGTGGCAGTAAACTCCTTGGTCAGAGATGGAATGATAGACACAAGGAGAGCCTCCACAATCCTGATTCTCACTTGCAGTGCACAGGTTTAAGCTTACTGCCACTAAACTGACCCCTGACACCTAGCACAGTGAGACAGGATTAGACAGGCAAGTGTTAGAATACAGCCGCAAACTTGCTAAGTTCACAGAGTAATAACAGAACCCCAGCAAGCTAAACGACTGACTCCAGTCTTACTGCTAGGTCTGGATTGGCAGAGTGTAATACCAAATCCCCAGGCCTATTTGCAGTAAGCAACAAACAAATACAAAGCTACACAGTACTGGCTAACTTTCATGAACTGACTAACCAACAGAGATTCAGCAGCATCTGCTTACCCTGAAAAGAGGCCTTATAAAGCAGGTGCTGTCCACGCCCCACTCAGACCTCACAGACTGTGAGCACAAAAACCAGCACCGGATCCCCTGCCGTGCACAGAGCCTATAACCACTGCACAGCAAAAGACCCGAACCGGAGTATCAGCTGCGCTCAGGTTACTCCACTAGCACTTGTCTCCCGGTTGCCATGACGACGTGGCAGCACAGGGCAGGAGACCCTAACAGTACCCCCCCTCTGACGAGGGGTCAAAGAACCCCTACCACCGGGTTTATCGGGGAACTCCGAGAAGAAAGAGCGTATCAGTCTGGGGGCATGAAGATCACAACTGCGCACCCACGACCGCTCCTCCGGGCCATACCCCTTCCAGTGCACCAAAAATGACAGCCGACCCCGAACCACCTTGGAGTCAAGAATCCTTTCAACAACAAACTCCCTCTGGCCACGTATCAGAAGAGGGGAAGGTCTTCACTGGAAGAAGGATTACTAATCGCCCGTTTTAAAAGGGAACAATGAAATGTTTTATTGATACCCAAAGAACGGGGCAGATCTAACTGAAATGCCACCGGATTGATAACCCTGGTGATCTTATAAGGGCCGATGAACCGGGGCCCTAACTTATGAGATGGCTGTCTCAACTTCAAATTCTTGGTAGACAACCAGACGAAGTCTCCTAATTTGAAGCTGCAGGGTCTTTTCCGCTTATCAAAAACCCTTTTGGTCACTAATGACACAGACACAAGGGCTTTCTTCACTTTCCGCCAAATACCTCTAAGGACCGAAACCACAGAGGAACCACCAGGCGTGGAGTCCAGGGGGTCAAAAGAATTGGCCTTAGGATGATGCCCATACACACAAAGGAAGGGAGAGATCCCTGTAGCAGAGTGAGCCGCGTTGTTATAGGCAAACTCCGCCATGGACAGATGAGCAACCCAGTCAGTCTGACACTTGGAGACATAACACCTGAGGAACTGCTCCAAGGACTGGTTCGCCCTTTCAGTCTGCCCATTAGACTGCGGATGGTAGCCTGACGACAAGCTGACAGAAATCTGGAGATCGGAACAAAATGCCCTCCAGAATTTGGCCACAAACTGGGATCCGCGGTCAGAGACCACATCAAGTGGCAACCCGTGGAGACGCACAACATGCAGCATAAATAATTCAGACAGGCGTCTGGCTGATGGCAGCCCAACCAGTGGAACGAAGTGCGCCATCTTCGAAAACCTGTCAACGACAACCCAGATGGCTGTCATCCCCGAGGATTTGGGCAAGTCCACCACAAAATCCATTGAAATGTGGGTCCATGGCTTAGATGGGATAGAGAGTGGATGTAATGGGCCAACAGGAACCCCTCTAGGAGTCTTATTTCGGGCACAGATGTCACATGCCCGAACCCACTGATCCACATCCTTAGCCACCGAGGGCCACCACACCGCCCTGGATAGCAACTCCCGAGTTCTGGCAATACCCGGGTGACCTGCCGACTTCTTGGCATGGAATTCCAGGAACACTCGCTGTCTTAACCTAGGAGGCACAAACAAAAGACCTACCGGAAGGTCTGGAGGAGCCTGCTCCTGTGCTCTAAGGACTAATGATAAGAGGTCCTGGGTAATGCCCACTTTAATACATGATGGGGAAACAATGGGCAACGGCTCCTCGGTGGTCTCCTGGATTGGAGCAAAACTCCGCGAGAGCGCATCAGCCTTGATGTTTTTTGACCCAGGGCGATATGTTATCAAAAAATTAAAGCGAGCAAAAAACAAAGCCCATCGTGCCTGCCTGGCATTGAGACGCTTCGCTGACTCTAAATATGCCAGATTCTTATGGTCAGTGAGAATTGAGACCACAAACTTAGCCCCCTCAAGCCAGTGTCTCCACTCCTCGAGTGCATCCTTAATAGCCAACAATTCCCGGTTACCCACGTCATAATTCATCTCGGCAGGCGAAAATTTACGGGAAAAGTAAGCACAGGGATGAAGGCGATTATCAGACACTCCCATCTGAGAAAGCACTGCCCCAATACCCATCTCAGAGGCATCCACCTCCACCACAAAAGGACGCTCTGGATCTGGGTGTCGCAGCACCTTGGCCGAAACAAATGCCCTTTTGAGACGGGCAAAAGCCGCTTTAGCCTCACAAGACCAGTGAGCAACATCTGCCCCTTTCTTAGTGAGTGCCACCAAGGGCGCCACTATAGACGAAAATCCAGCGATAAATCGTCTATAAAAATTCGCAAAGCCCAGGAAACGCTGAAGCGCCTTCAAACTAGTGGGCTGCACCCAATCCAGGACTGCCTGTACCTTGGAACCCTCCATTTGGAAACCTTCTGGGGAGATAATATATCCTAGAAATGCGATTTGCTGAACTTCAAATTCGCACTTCTCCAGCTTCGCCCCAAGCCGGTGGTCTCTGAGTTTCTGGAGGACTAAGCGTACATGCTTCCGATGTTCCTCCAGGGAATGGGAGAAGATTAGGATGTCATCTAAGTATACAACTAAGAATCTATCCAAATATTCCCTGAGCACATCATTCATGAAATCCTGGAAGACTGCCGGGGCATTACAGAGCCCAAAAGGCATCACCAAATATTCATAATGCCCTGAGTGGGTATTAAAGGCAGTCTTCCATTCATCCCCCTCTCTTATTCGGATTAGATTGTACGCACCGCGTAGGTCAATCTTAGAAAAAATGGTGGCAGTACGAAGCTGGTCAAACAAGACCGAAATGAGAGGCAGTGGGTATGAGTTTTTAATCGTGATACGGTTCAATTCCCTGAAGTCGATGCAGGGTCGCAACGAACCGTCCTTTTTACCCACGAAGAAGAACCCCGACCCAACTGGAGACTGTGAAGGTCTGATAAATCCCTTAGCCAAGTTCTCCTGAATGTACTCTGCCATAGCCTGAGTCTCAGGACGTGACAGGGAGTACAACCTGCTCTTGGGAAGCTTAGCATTTGGCAACAAATCAATGGCACAGTCATAGGGGCGATGGGGAGGTAGTACCTCTGCAACTTTTTTGGAGAACACGTCCGCAAAATCTGCATAACACCCTGGCAATCCTGGCAAACTTAGCTGCGAGAGCCTGACTGGAAGGCTCAAGCAACTCCTGAAACAATCAGTACCCCAACTAAGAATCTCCCCAGAGACCCAGTCAAATTGAGGATTGTGGGCCCTTAACCAGGGTAACCCCAACACCAATGGGGCAAAAGTACAGACAGTCACATAAAAGGACAATTTTTCTGAGTGTGTGGCTCCAATAAACAAAGAAATCTGGCTAGTGCAAGAGGTAATTTTACCTTGGGATAATGGTTCCCCGTTTAACCCACAAATCTCAATTTCCGATGCCAAGGGTACTAAAGGAACAGAGTGTTTTAGGGCGAATTGGCGGTCCATAAAAACCCCGTCGGCCCCACTGTCCACAAAGGCCTCAGTCTTGACAGTTTGACCGAGGATCTTCAAGGTCACCGGAATGATAAAAGTCTTCTTGGGAAATTCTGACTTCTGGCCTGACAGGATATTTCCCATCACCCTCAGGCCCTGAAGTTTTCCGGCTTTTCTGGGCATGATACTACCACATGACCTTTATTCCCACAGTACAAACACAACCCCTGCTGTCTCCTCCGCGTCTTCTCACGCGAGGAGAGGCAGGTAGCCCCAATCTGCATAGGCTCCTCAGAAAATTCCTCAGAGTCTGAGGTTCCCTTGGGAAGGAAGGAAATCTCAGTCTCCCTTTCAAGCCTACGCTCTCTCAGCCGTCTATCCACCCGGATGGATAACTGCATGAGCTGATCCAAGCTATCAGGCAAGGGATATTGTACCAGTTGGTCCTTTATCTGGTTAGAAAGACCTCTTCGGTACTGGTGTCTCAGGGCTGGGTCATTCCACTGGGTATCATGGGCCAACCTCCGAAACTCCGTACAGTAAACCTCAACTGGCCTTCGCCCTTGCTTAAGGATCGAAATCTGAGCCTCGGCTGAGGCCGTCTTGTCAGGGTCATCATACAACATGCCCAGTGCCGTAAAAAAAGCATCAACACTTTTAAGCGACGGACAGTCAGGCTGCAACCCATATGCCCAGACCTGTGGGTCTCCTTGTAGCAAGGAAATCACTATGCCCACCCGCTGAATCTCCGACCCAGAAGACTGAGGCCTAAGCCGGAAGTATAGCTTGCAGCTCTCCTTGAAACAAAAGAACTGCGAGCGATCTCCAGAAAAACGATCCGGGAGATTTACTTTCGGCTCCTTAACCCCTGCAGGTGCTGCTGCTGCGGGAGCTCCGCCAGCAGCCTGGGAGGTGTGCATTTTAATGGACAAATCATTAAATTGCCGAGTCAGGACCTGCACCTGATCGACCACCTGTTGCAACGTATTTTGAGGGGTATGCTCCATATTCCCACAAAATTTCAACAGGAGTATTAGGCTGCTGAATATGTTATGCACACCAGTGCCTGCAGGAAAGTACTAGTGTCAGAACTGTTATGCACTCCAGTGTCTGCAGGAATGTACTGGTGTTTGAACTGTTATGCAAAACAAATGGACTCACAGACAAACTGGGGAATATGACATAACGTACACAGAAGGTGATAGGGTAACAAAATACACACACAGTGAACAGAGAAGCCCAGAGGCTAAGGAACTGGGTATCTCCCTTGTATTAGAACTGCTCAGATGTAAAAAGCAAGATGTTGTGTTTTAATACGTAGAGAACCCGAAATGCTGTTGCTAAGGGCAACAGCAAAACCCTAAAGGGTTACCAACGGGTGTGGCAGTAAACTCCTTGGTCAGAGATGGAATGATAGACACAAGGAGAGCCTCCACAATCCTGATTCTCACTTGCAGTGCACAGGTTTAAGCTTACTGCCACTAAACTGACCCCTGACACCTAGCACAGTGAGACAGGATTAGACAGGCAAGTGTTAGAATACAGCCGCAAACTTGCTAAGTTCACAGAGTAATAACAGAACCCCAGCAAGCTAAACGACTGACTCCAGTCTTACTGCTAGGTCTGGATTGGCAGAGTGTAATACCAAATCCCCAGGCCTATTTGCAGTAAGCAACAAACAAATACAAAGCTACACAGTACTGGCTAACTTTCATGAACTGACTAACCAACCGAGATTCAGCAGCATCTGCTTACCCTGAAAAGAGGCCTTATAAAGCAGGTGCTGTCCACGCCCCACTCAGACCTCACAGACTGTGAGCACAAAAACCAGCACCGGATCCCCTGCCGTGCACAGAGCCTATAACCACTGCACAGCAAAAGACCCGAACCGGAGTATCAGCTGCGCTCAGGTTACTCCACTAGCACTTGTCTCCCGGTTGCCATGACGACGTGGCAGCACAGGGCAGGAGACCCTAACAGTGCAGCATTTACTCTCAGCAGATATTAGATAATAATACACCTTGGTGAAGAAATAAATACAGCGAGTGATGTATAACATATATTTCTGCTCTCTGTACAGTGTGCAGCATTTACTCTCAGCAGATATTAGATAATAAAACACCTGGGTGAAGAAATAAATACAGCGAGTGATGTATAACATATATTTCTGCTCTGTTCAGTGTGCAGCATTTACACTCAGCAGATATTAGATAATAAAACACCTGGGTGAAGAAATAAATACAGCGAGTGATGTATAACATATATTTCTGCTCTCTGTACAGTGTGCAGCATTTACTCTCAGCAGATATTAGATAATAAAACACCTGGGTGAAGAAATAAATACAGCGAGTAATGTATAACATATATTTCTGCTCTCTGTACAGTGTGCAGCATTTACTCTCAGCAGATATTAGATAATAAAACACCTGGGTGAAGAAATAAATACAGCGAGTGATGTATAACATATATTTCTGCTCTCTGTATAGTGTGCAGCATTTACGCTCAGCAGATATTAGATAATAAAACACCTGGGTGAAGAAATAAATACAGCGAGTGATGTATAACATATATTTCTGCTCTCTGTATAGTGTGCAGCATTTACACTCAGCAGATATTAGATAATAAAACACCTGGGTGAAGAAATAAATACAGCGAGTGATGTATAACATATATTTCTGCTCTCTGTACAGTGTGCAGCATTTACTCTCAGCAGATATTAGATAATATAACACCTGGGTGAAGAAATAAATACAGCGAGTGATGTATAACATATATTTCTGCTCTCTGTACAGTGTGCAGCATTTACTCTCAGCAGATATTAGATAATAAAACACCTGGGTGAAGAAATAAATACAGCGAGTGATGTATAACATATATTTCTGCTCTCTGTACAGTGTGCAGCATTTACTCTCAGCAGATATTAGATAATAAAACACCTGGGTGAAGAAATAAATACAGCGAGTGATGTATAACATATATTTCTGCTCTCTGTACAGTGTGCAGCATTTACTCTCAGCAGATATTAGATAATATAACACCCGGGTGAAGAAATAAATACAGCGAGTGATGTATAACATATATTTCTGCTCTCTGTACAGTGTGGAGCATTTACTCTCAGCAGATATTAGATAATAAAACACCCGGGTGAAGAAATAAATACAGCGAGTGATGTATAACATATATTTCTGCTCTCTGTATAGTGTGCAGCATTTACTCTCAGCAGATATTAGATAATAAAACACCTGGGTGAAGAAATAAATACAGCGAGTGATGTATAACATATATTTCTGCTCTCTGTACAGTGTGCAGCATTTACTCTCAGCAGATATTAGATAATAAAACACCTGGGTGAAGAAATAAATACAGCGAGTGATGTATAACATATATTTCTGCTCTCTGTACAGTGTGCAGCATTTACTCTCAGCAGATATTAGATAATAAAACACCTGGGTGAAGAAATAAATACAGCGAGTGATGTATAACATATATTTCTGCTCTCTGTACAGTGTGCAGCATTTACTCTCAGCAGATATTAGATAATAAAACACCTGGGTGAGGAAATAAATACACTGAGTGATGTATAACATATATTTCTGCTCTGTACAGTGTGCAGCATTTACTCTCAGCAGATATTAGATAATATAACACCAGGGTGAAGAAATAAATACACTGAGTGATGTATAACATATATTTCTGCTCTCTGTACAGTGTGCAGCATTTACTCTCAGCAGATATTAGATAATATAACACCCGGGTGAAGAAATAAATACAGCGAGTGATGTATAACATATATTTCTGCTCTCTGTACAGTGTGCAGCATTTACTCTCAGCAGATATTAGATAATAAAACACCTGGGTGAAGAAATAAATACAGCGAGTGATGTATAACATATATTTCTGCTCTCTGTATAGTGTGCAGCATTTACTCTCAGCAGATATTAGATAATAAAACACCTGGGTGAAGAAATAAATACAGCGAGTGATGTATAACATATATTTCTGCTCTCTGTACAGTGTGCAGCATTTACTCTCAGCAGATATTAGATAATAAAACACCTGGGTGAAGAAATAAATACAGCGAGTGATGTATAACATATATTTCTGCTCTCTGTATAGTGTTCAGCATTTACTCTCAGCAGATATTTGCTGTGCAAGCGGAAAGAACCTTGTTATTATTGTCCAGTTTCGGGATGTTCAGTGACGCATCTTCCAGGCCACCATCAAAGTGTAGCATTAGTAAATGTGAAGCTTACAGCACATAGGTGATTGGCTATAGGATGGCTCAACTTCTCCTGTAATATGACAACAGTATTATATAACATTAGGGCTTCCCAGCATACAAGTATGACCAGCATTGGAGCTGAAGTATGGCGCCCGCTTAATACCCCACTTCTATGTCTTGTAGGGAACTGTTGGCGGTTTTGGCCCTCCTGGATTTCCTGGCTTGAGAGTAAGTAATAAATAGTATTGAAGTGATTGTTTTAGATCGACAGTCTTTGTTTTATGTTGTGCATTTTTACCCCGCCTTTAACTCTTTATGGGGGGTACTAATCTGCTAATGTGATATACATGTCCCATTGCTTCTTCTGCACATTGGGGGTGATTCCGAGTTGTTCGCTCGCTAGCAGATTTTAGCAGCATTGCACACGCTAGGCCGCCGCCCTCTGGGAGTGTATCTTAGCTCAGCAGAATAGCGAACGAAAGATTCGCAGAATTGCGAATAGAAAATTCTTACCAGTTTCTGAGTAGCTCCAGACCTACTCACAGATTGCAATCAGCTCATGTCGTTTAGTTCCTGGTTTGACGTCACACACACGCCCAGCGTTCGGCCAGCCACTCCCCTGTTTCTCCAGACACTCCTGTGTTATTCCCTGACACGCCTGCGTTTTTCCGCACACTCCCAGAAAACGGGCAGTTTCCGCCCAGAAACACCCACTTCCTGTCAATCACACTCCGATCACTTCAACGATGAAAATTCTTCGTTCGGACGTGAGTAAATCTACTAAGTTTTGTGCTAAAATACTAACCGCATGCGCACTGCGTACCATGTGCATGCGCATTTTTGCCTTAATCGCTACGTTGCGAAAATCAGCAACGAGCGAACAACTCGGAATGACCCCCATTGTTAGTCAGTTGCTAGTCTATTAGTAATGACTGTAAGTAAGTACTGTCTGTCAGTAAGTAATGACTGTTATTACATACTGTCTTAGTAAATGCGGTCTTTTAGTAAGTAATGACTATTAGTAAATACTGCCTATTAGTAAGTAATGACTATTAGTAATGACTATTAGTAAGTACTGTCTGTTAGTAAGTAATGACTCTTAGTACTGTCTTTTATTAAGTACTGTCTTTTAGTAGGTAATGACTATTAGAAGTACTGTCTATTAGTAAGTAATGATGGTTAGTACTGTATATTAGTAATTAATGACTGTTAGTACTGTCTATTAGTAAGTACTGTCTTTTAGTAAGTAATGATTATTAGTAAGTGCTGTCTATTAGTAAGTAATGACTTTAATCACTATTAATAAGAAATTACTTTAATGACTATTAGTAAGTAATGACTGTTAGTACTGTCTATTAGTAAGTACTGTCTATTAGTAAGTAATGACTTTAATGACTATTAGTAAGTACTGACTTTATTGACTATTAGTACGTAATGACTGGTTAGTTAGTACTGTCTATTAGTAAGTAATGACTTTAATTACTATTAGTAAGTAATGACTTTAATGACTATTAGTAAGTAATTACTGTTAGCAAGTACCGGCTATTAGTAAGTAATGACTTTAATGACTATAAGTAAGTAATGACTGGTTAGTTAGTACTTTATATTAGTAAGTAATGACTTTAATGACTATAAAATAATTACTTTAATGACTATTAATAAGTACTGACTATAATGACTATTAGTAAGTAATGACTGGTTAGTTAGTACTGTCTATTAGTAAGTAATGACTTAAATGACTATTAGTAAGTAATGACTGTTAGTAAGTTCCGGCTATTAGCAAGTACAGTCATTTATAATACAAAAATCTAGGGGGTCATCCGAGTTGTTCGCTCGTTGCCGATTTTCGCAACGGAGCGATTAAGGCAAAAATGCGCATGCGCATGGTTCGCAGTGCGCATGTGGTTAGTATTTTAACACAAAACTTAGTAGATTTACTCACGCCCGAACGAAGATTTTTCATCGTTGAAGTGATCGTAGTGTGATTGACAGGAAGTGGGTGTTTCTGGGCGGAAACTGGCCGTTTTCTGGGAGTGTGCGGAAAAACGCAGGCGTGCCAGGGAAAAACGCGGGAGTATCTGGAGAAACGGGGGAGTGGCTGGCCGAACGCTGGGCGTGTTTGTGACATCCAACCAGTAACGAAACTGACTGAACTGATCGCAATCTGTGAGTAAGTCTCGAGCTACTCAGAAACTGCTAAGAAATTTCTATTCGCAATTCTGCTAAGCGTAAATACACTCCCAGAGGGCAGCGGCTTAACGTGTGCAATGCTGCTAAAAACAGCTAGCGAGTGAACAACTCGGAATCACCCCCAAAGTGTCTAAAACCCATAGTTTCACAGCAATAATCTCTACGTGGATATTTAGATGTTTAATCTTTCATATATGCAGAAGTTCTTTCGGTCTTCCTTAAACTCCTTTCCCCGATCTGGACCTTTATATTCTGTCCGTTTTTGTTCCCCCAGGTGTTACACTTACTTGAAGTCATTGGAAATAGAGAACATACATCCTTTATTTCCAATAATAGTTATGTAGCCTTTGGGGTAACTCTGTGCTTCCACTTATAATATGTGGTCTGGTTCACAGATGCTTCATTCTCCGTATGCTTTAAGGCAGCTTCTGGCACTCAAATATATATGTAGGAACGAAAATAAAATATGCATTAAAACTTTTAGATTTTCAGCGACATACAACATACATAAACAGAATAGCTTTTAAAATAATGATCATATCTTTTTCCCCAACATCCATAAAACAGTCCTCTTTGTGAATCTGCCTTCCCAACTTGTTGCTTAGAACATTATTGAACATGAAAGTCAATTGATGTTAAATTCTCATGTAAGGCTTTTCAATGTCTGTACTGCACAGCCATATCTGCCGGACGTCTCTTTTAATTTATTAATAAGTAATATCTATTAGTAAGTAATGTCTATTAGTAATAACTACAGGTTGAGTATCCCTTATCCAAAATGCTTTGGACCAGAGGTATTTTGGATATCGTATTTTTCCGTATTTTGGAATAATTGCATACCATAATGAGATATCATGGCAATGGGACCTAAATCTAAGCACAGAATGCATTTATGTTTTATATACACCTTATACACACAGCCTGAAGGTAATTTTAGCCAATATTTTTTATAACTTTGTGCATTAAACAAAGTGTGTCTACATTCACACAATTAATTTGTTTCATATACACCTTATACACACAGCCTGAAGGTCATTTAATACAATATTTTTAATAACTGTGTGTATTAAACAAAGTTTGTATACATTGAGCCATCAAAAAACAAAGGTTTCACTCTCTCACTCTCACTCAAAAAAGTCTGTATTTCGGAATATTCCGTATTTCGGATATTTGGATATGGGATACTCAACCTGTATTAGTGAGTACCGTCTGTTAGTAAGTAATGACTGTTAGGAAGTATTGACTGTTAGTATGTAATGACTGCTAGTAAGTACTGTATATTAGAAAGTAATGAGTATTAGTGAGTAATGACTTTAATGACTATTAGTACTGTCTATTAGTAAGTAATGTCTATTAGTAATAACTATTAGTGAGTACCGTCTGTTAGTAAGTAATAACTGTTAGAAAGTATTGACTGTTAGTAAGTAATGACTGCCAGTAAGTACTGTCTATTAGAAAATAATAAGTATTAGTAAGTGATGGCTGTTAGTGAGTAATGACTAAGTACTGTCTATTAGTAAGTAATGACTGCAGGTAAATACTGTCTGTTAGTAAGCAATGACTATTAGTAAGGAATGTCTATTAGTAAGCAATGACGGTTAGTAGTGTCTATTAGTAAGTAATACCTATTAAGTACAGTCTATTAGTAAGTAACGACTGTTAGTGAGTAGTGACTTAGTAAACAATGACTATTAGTACAGTAAGTAACGTTTATTAGTACTGGCTATTAGTAAGTAATATGTATAAGTAAGTACTGGCTATTAGTAATTACTGACTATTAGTAAGTAGTGACTATGAGAAAGTACTGGCTAGTAGTACTGGCTATTAGTAAGTACTGGCTATTAGTAATTACTGGTTATTAGTAAGTAGTGACTATTAGAAAGTACTGGCTAGTAGTACTGTCTGTTAGTAATTACTGGCTATTAGTAAGTAGTGACTATTAGTAAGTACTGGTTATTAGTAAGCAATGACTACTTTGTGTGGTTAGATGGTTTAGAAAAATATCATTCAGAAAATCTGCTAGCTGTTAGCGTTTGTACATTGACATGTGCACAAAAACACAGCATCCACTGTCAGACGTTACCGCACCCAACAACCCGTCTCGCTTCCACTTTCTATCACTACTCGTACATTTATCCCTTACTACGGGGAGGAGCTGTGATGGCGGATCTCGGATATTCTCATACACGGTTATGTATCTCAGAATATATATATAACTTTCTGTTAGACATTCCGTTATCTGTAACTGTGCAATGTCCCGCTGCTTAGGGAATACATACAGATGCCATGGAGAACGGACCTTAGTGAGGGCAGCCGTTTCTTTATCCATAAGTAATGCCCAGCCATTGCCAGTGTCTGCCGGACACAACTGTGCTGAAATATAATTATTACTCCAGTTATTGTCATTTTCTAGTTCTCTGCCTATACCAAAATATACCTCCCACATTGTCTCATTCTCCTGCAAAACAATGCCCAGTTCCCATTAATGAATGACTCCTATGAGGGATTGCTGATTGATTTTACAAAGCACTTTAACATCATTTATTACATATTATTGTTACATATTAATTCCTGTACTACAGGCACATTGGGGGACAGCTCTGCATGGACGGCTAATGTTACATATTATTCCCTGTACTACAGGCACATTGGGGGACAGCTCTGTATGGGCAGCTAATGTTACATATTATTACCTGTACTACAGGCACATTGGGGGACAGCTCTGCATGGACGGCTAATGTTACATATTATTCCCTATACTACAGGCACATTGGGGGACAGCTCTGTATGGGCAGCTAATGTTACATATTATTACCTGTACTACAGGCACATTGGGGGACAGCTCTGCATGGACGGCTAATGTTACATATAATTCCCTATACTACAGGCACATTGGGGGACAGCTCTGCATGGACGGCTAATGTTACATGATATAATTCCCTATACTACAGTCACATTGGGGGACAGCTCTGCATGGGCGGCTAATGTTACATATTATTCCCTACACTACAGGAACATTGGGGGACAGCTCTGCATGGACGGCTAATGTTACATATTATTCCCTATACTACAGGCACATTGGGGGACAGCTCTGCATGGGTGGCTAATGTTACATATTATTAACTATACTACAGGCACATTGGGGGACAGCTCTGCATGGGCGGCTAATGTTACATATTATTCCCTACACTACAGGCACATTGGGGTCAGCTCTGCATGGATGGCTAATGTTACATATTATTCCCTATACTACAGGCACATTGGGGGACAGCTCTGCATGGACGGCTAATGTTACATATAATTCCCTATACTACAGGCACAATGGGGTCAGCTCTGCATGGACGGCTAATGTTACATATTATTCCCTACACTACAGGCACATTGGGGGACAGCTCTGCATGGACGGCTAATGTTACATATTATTCCCTATACTACAGGCACATTGGGGGACAGCTCTGCATGGACGGCTAATGTTACATATTATTCCCTATACTACAGGCACATTGGGGGACAGCTCTGTATGGACGGCTAATGTTACATATTATTCCCTACACTACAGGCACATTGGGGGACAGCTCTGCATGGACGGCTAATGTTACATATTATTCCCTATACTACAGACACATTGGGGGACAGCTCTGTATGGACGACTAATGTTACATATTATTCCCTGTACTACAGGCACATTGAGGGACAGATCTGCATGGACGGCTAATGTTACATATTATTCCCTATACTACAGGCACATTGGGGGACAGCTCTGTATGGACGGCTAATGTTACATGTTGTGACAAAGCCTAATATTTTATCCTATTTAAAACACTCTAAAAGGTTAATGAACACAGTATGCAATTGGCGTACGGAATACCGTAAGAGTACGCACGTAGCGTAACGAACGCTTAGCCGTGGACGAGACGCACGAGCGGCACGTTCGCTCACGGTTTAAAGCGTAAAGGCAAGCACGCTATAGGCTGCCGACTAACGTAATGATACGCTATCAACGTAGCGGACGCTCGAGACCACGAGGAGATCACAAGCGGCGCTGACGCTCACAGAGTTAAACCTTTGTAACAATATCATAAACAATGTACTTATATTGTAAACCTTTGTGCAGTGATATGGTGTAAATGCAACACAGTGTAACTTTGTTAGTTTAAAAGCTGTATGAGCGACTCTTACGCTCTGAGAACCCTTTAGCAATATAATAAACACTCAAATACCGGTCTAAGGGTCTAACACCTTTTAAGGGAGAGAATGAACGTTCAATCGCAAAAGAATACACTACAAGTTATACACTACCAAACTAACATAAAAAACCTAACCGAGTTACTACACGTTAAAATACAACAAAGACACAATTACATTTAAGGGGGAAGGAGAGAGAGAATGGCTTACAACAAAATAGGAGATAAATATGGTTGCAGAGAACTTACGCACAAGGGGAACAATCGTAAGCGCCTTTCTGGATATCCAGCTCCCGATTATCAGTGATGAGAACCGTTGAGAAGAGTAGAGAGCTGGCCCAGATCGGCTTGTCTTTATATACACTACACACAATACAGTACAATGGTCCCTACATTCTTATTGATCATTGGACACAGGAATTCGTCTCCGCATTATAACAAAAGGTCATAGGTTGGTTCATACAGGTGGGCTGTGACTATTCCAAACTGCTCAGGTTGGAGGGAAACTGGGTTTCCCGCCGCATGGGTAATAAAGTGCAAATATAGTAAATGTCCATAAACTTCTTATGTCCATAACTATACGCACGAGCGAGTAATCCGCTTCAAACCAACACCGGAATATTGCTAATTATATTCTCTTCCGATGGATACTAAACACCACTGTGTAACCCCTGTCTGACCCTTCGTATCAAACAAAGAGGAATCTCTTTGTCCCCGAACATGCTACATTAACTAAACTTTCAGATTCTACCAAAGGGACCATAATCTACAAAATACATTATATGACTAAAATATGTTACGATTGAGTCGCCCGCTAGACGCACACAAACTCTACCGTAAATGCGCATATCTTGCGCCTGCGGGTGCACGCAAAGGCGAGTATACGCACGCACAGGAGGGCTCATGCACGTGCAGCAGGCACTCGCATGAGGTGCATATATGGCAATGTGCAGCGTGATATTTTTCTGACTTTGACAGTCCACCCTTTGGCAGTCACCACATAACTGCCACTTCCTAAAACAGTTCAAAAAGAGAAAAATATATGTCATGTATAATACATTTCTATGATTGGGTAAGGGAGAAGAGAAGAAGGTGGGAAAACGGTATGACCTAGTGAGATAGCAGAAGCATGTGTGTATGAATCCATGTTTGAGGGGTCATGTATCATCGTGCCGTACGTGTTTTAAATCAAGCTTCGAGGTATTGCGAAGTATACATTTGAATTCCTTCTTATCCCGTGGTACGGGTCTGTGGATGGGCTGTCAAACTTTACCGAGCTCTTTTCGGCTTTTGGTTGCAACAAAATGGGGGGGAGCACATTTTAGTTGATGATACATGGATGGGGGGATATGTGAGTGATGATATCTGTGCCTATATTCCCTATCGTCTATGTGTGTTTTTACCTGAAGGTTGTAGAGATGAAGATAAGGAGCAATTATGGTAAATGCAGTCATAAACTATGTGAGTTTAATATACATTTGTTGATTGAAGTCTTGTCTGGTGTCTTGTCTTGATGTACATGTTGACTGTAGTCTCTTTGGGCTTTTGCCAAAAATGCGAGCAAAAGCTTTCTCAATGTCCATAGACTTACAAAAAGTGTTGGGCTAGCGTAAAATTAAAGTTACTAGGGATATGGGGGGGTCTATGGCATAGTCCATCAGTTGTCTGTGTAAAAAGTTGTCAAATTCTTCTTCCAAGCGGATGTCTTTTTACCTTGGAGGAAAACAAAGGAGAAACGGGTGAAAGAAACGGACCGTGGAATCACATTTTCATCACAACATTGTCTCTATGGTTGGGTCATAAATCAAATCAGTCGTTATGCGATACAGTCATTACTTCAGGCGGTACTTTTCCAATTTAACATAATCCCTCTGAGTTTGGGGCAAGCCGCTCATACGCCTTTCTCCCGCATATGAAATATGCATCATCGGGGAGAACATATGGGACTGAATATGTCATTACCATGTTACACATTTTCCATGTGGACTCTCCTAACCCTAATTCTCCCATCTGTCTAGTACACGTATCCGGTTGTATGATATGTGCACAGTATCCTGGTGATACTTCTTCAACTCTCATGGTCCTACTTCCTAGGGTATACCTATATCAGAAATATTTTCCACTACCGGCTATGTGGCGTATGAGCTCTGTATCTGTAGGCATTCTATCGGCTCTATATGAAAAGGTCATGGTTTTGTTATTCCATGACACTTCCCAATTTCCCGGCTTTCGGGGATTGAAAATGTTAAAACACACTAAGGACCTATCCACATGGTATTGGTGGAGCTTCAAACTAGGAGGACTAGAGATATTAAACCTCTTGTCCACCGGCCTCCCACCACTTAACTCAAGTACCTCCCCTATCGTTAAAGGAAATGGTACTAGTCCCTTGCTGTGACCTTGAGGTACTTGAGAGCATACCCAACAGTCTGTTTGGTTTAACACCTTACCCAATAATGAGTGATAGTCACCCAATGGATGCCGGCCCATGTGGATATTAAAACTGGACTGACATTTCTTGATGCACCCATCCTCAACTACACTGTCACAGAGTCTACAGATACAGTTCTCTTCAGCTAACAATCCTTCACAATTCCTCCTATTGCCAATGCTATCGGATCGTTTTCTGATACTCGCCTTTGCTTGATGATTATGTTGTTCTTGGAAATCTACGCCTCCAACTTTGTCATCAGAACCTTTCTGGATCCTTTCTCGACCTCACTGGTACTCTCACCGAAACAGACTGCTCTGGTCAACATCAGGGTCAACATGAAAACACGGATCACAGTCTCTTGAGGCGAGTCCATCTTACAGGAGGAGAAAGGAGAAATTTGTAATGGGGGTACAGGAAAACAGTTTGAGGGGGAGAGAAACTTGTTACGATAATTAGTTCTCTAGTCTTGTTGTTCTTCTTGTTCTGCTGTCATCTCAAAGGTGCTGTCTCTCAGTCTTCTAAACATTCTGGTGATACAATATTTCTTCTAGCTCAGCGCTCTTTCTGTAAGGAGAATAAATCTTGCATTACCGTTTATCCAACTGATGTGTGACATACCATCTATAATGTTATGAGAACATGAGAAAGAAGAGAGAGAGAAAAAAAAATAACAACAAGGGAGAGAGAACCGTTCATATATATATGCGTCACATAGATCAACAATAAACAACAACAGAGAAAAAAAAAACATTTATCAAACATTTTTTTCAAGAGAGAAAAAAAAACAAAAAACATTTGTCAGTTCTTCCGTTCATCATCAGGCTGTCACACCTGCATGTCCAATGGTATCTTTGCGCAGTCCCTTCCACCAGCATTTCCAAACTCCACCCTTTGTATCTGGCCAGGATACATTGATGCGGGTAGGTCATGCTGGGGTTTGGTAGACTTCTGCAAAGACCAAGTAGCTATGTAATGTTTGAGTCCTACCGATAACCGTAAGAGATGGGGAGAGAAAAAAAAACATTTTACAGATACTTTACAAATTTTTACCCCGGTCATTCCTGTGTCTTCAGGGAATGACCTCCCAATTTATTAACCGTTACCTCAGGCTTACCATCAGTCCTAATGATCACCTTTCCTGACTACATATCATGGGTGTGGCCCAAAATTCTTCCTATGTGATCCCTGATTATAATTTGGTGTGTCATAACTTTGCTCATATCTTTGTTTAGGGGGTCTGACTTTATGTGGGCTGTTACAGTTGCTGGCATAATGCCCTTCTCTTTTACAAAGATAACAAACCCTTGGCTTCCTCCATGTGCCAGTGGCCTGGGGTTTCGGTCGATTTGATGCCTCCTCTAATGCTTGGATGCTCATCACCATCAACCGCTTTCCCTGTACTTCCCTGATTCCTTGGATACCATGGTTATGTTGTTGTCTAGGGGGTTGATATGACTTTTGTCTACTTCTTGATCTACAATCTCTTGCAAAATGTCCCTCTTTGTGACAATGGTAACAAACTACCACATTTGAATTTCTCACAGGATTTTGGGTCTTAAGCTGGTGTGGCTTCGTTGTCAGGGCTTGTCTACTGATTGTTATTTGCTTACTGCCCTGTGACTCCAGGTGTCTTTTGATGCTCCACTCAACAACGGCTGGGAAATATTTTCCTAACTGTCGGTTGATCTGCTTAATACATTCCTGAATGTGTTCCTCCGTTTGAGGTACTTCTGTGTCTAATTTACAATCAGAAATAAATTTCGCAGGGTCAATACTGGAGGGCAAACATGCCCTCAGCACTGTCCGCCAATCTTTGTTGGTGGGTTCTGTGGAGTTTCCTAGTTCTTTAATAAACCTCTGACATGCAACTAAATCTTCCCTGGGATTAGGGAATTCAGACATGATTGATCTCAATTCTGTCCGGGACCAGGGACGGCGCATTGCACTGTCCTTGACGGGAATGATTCCCTGATCGTCAGTCTTCCCATTGGGTACTGTGATCACCCTGACAGGACTAAATTCAATTACATCATCTTGTGTTGGTCTTACAATATGAGGTACATTTGTTTGTGCATGATATATAACACCGTACGTACCTGTGGACACGACCTCACCTGACCCTCCGTTAGGGGGTTTGATTACTGCCTTTACCGATTTGGTCGCTTCCACCTGGATGTCTGGTAGGATGGCTACTGGAAAAGGTGTCGACATCGTGCTGGGCTCACTTTCTTGCTTGTAGTCCTGAGGGAAGTTTGACATGGGGTGCGACTTGCACAGGTTAATATTTGTAATTTTTACACTTTCATTTTTATAAACATTATTACATTTGTTACTTTCATTCTTAATACAGTTACTAAGTGCATTTTTATCGTACACCATTGCGCCATTCTCTGCAACCATAATCCTCTCCATTGCCATGTCTCTCTTCCCAAGGTGAGAGTCAGATATGTAAGTTAAATTTCTTTGCATTTCACTTTCCTGTTGCCACAATTTTAAATCATCATAATGTCTAATACGCCTTTTTGAAGATTTAATCAGGCAAACTCTTCTCTTTAAATTCTGTAATACTTCTGGGTTAAAAATACCTACCCGGGAAAACTTCTCCCCGTCATGCACAGTCATCCCTTCCCATTCATTGCATAACATTTCTGTGTGATGACCATCTTGGTCTGATTTCTCACACATGACCTTGCCGACCTAATTGATCGGTTTCAAATCAACCTGAACCTGGGTTGATCGCCCCTTACCTGAACAACTGGCCCCCATCTCTGCAGGTGCTGCTTTCACTACCTCTGACTTCAAATCAGGGTCTTCGGCAACCCTTACAAAAACCAAGATGCTCGGGGTAAGGCTGCGGTGGGGGTTTTGCAACGAGGTCCGCCCACTTAACTCCGCCCACGCTGGCCAATACGGCGACCAAAGTTCCCAGAGGTTCCGTACCCAACCTAGGGCACCTAAGTACGTCTACTTGCTCGGGCGTGTGGGAGTGTCTTACCCTCCCCAGCAAGTGTCAGTCGCTGGAATGTCCCTGAGTGATCAGGCTACTTCCCTTAAAATAAAAAAATTACACAAATCACGTTAACAAATGTGCAAGTAGCGTTCTTCTGAATTCAAGACACGCTAATGCACACAATCACATGCGGTACAATCGTATCTGCACACAAGCAACTAATCTTATGTGCGGAACGATCAACGGAATTGAAAATTTCTGCTGCAAATTCCTTCAGCAATGAGCTTCTTTGGCCTATATGGGTCTCGCACCAACCCTCTTCGGTTGTGCTCTCTACTTCTAGTCTGCTGTACCTGAACCTCCTGGTCCTTGACCTCCTGGTCTGTTATGTACAGCAGACTCTACTGCTCATAAATATGTCGAGATTAACAAGGGACGCCTCCCAAGCCACCCCACGCTATCACTCTCGCTGGTGTACCTCTTTCTACTGGCCTATGGTTCCCACTTCCGTAATAAAAGAGAAATCTTATATATACACACTCTTACATTCGAACACTCTTATTTCTGTACAGAATTTCTTTCATTCAGTAATAGTCTAACCCAGAAGAATTGCAACAGAGAAAGTCTTTTTTTTCTTTTAACTTTAAACTTTTGGATTTGAGATAGATTTGTGTTATTTTCGCGTTACTTCCTTATCGCCTATTAAAACAATACTATAGTGCGGTTTGTATTATGTGGGCGTATCCGTACGCTCCGTTGCGTAATATACGCTCCGTGCGTCGACCCTTGCGTTGCGTACGCCCTGCCCTTGTAAGGACACGTGTACGCAGACCAAGTACGTCCACAGTAACACACTACACGTTTATCAATGTGAATGATCTTTAACAGTAATCATTCACTGAACACCACCCAAATCTCCCTTGTATCTCTAGGCGAGACTGTGAGCGTGCCTTTTACAATTATTCCCTTAAATATTACTTTTTATCTTTTAACTATAAATAACAACAAATGTCTCAGCACGTTTATCACTAGTGTGTGGCAATCAGGAGAATGAGGTACGGACAAATAATGCTAAACACGAAATACAGGTGTGTGTGCTTATGCGTGCGTTCGTAAAACAGAAACTAAACAGGTTTTTTAAAAGACAATAACGTACTGTTCCTACCTTACGGTACCGGATTCCTTCAGCACTCCTTACTAAGCGAAGCAGACGCTTATCTGGTCAGCACTACGAGGAATATTACCTCCCGCCCTTTGCTGACCGATAATGTCTGCTGAAATTACCTAGTGCAGATATGTGAAGAGCGGGCGAGCCCCCAATTGACAAAGCCTAATATTTTATCCTATTTAAAACACTCTAAAAGGTTAATGAACACAGTACGCAATTGGCGCATGGAATACCGTAAGAGTACGCACGTAGCGTAACGAACGCTTAGCCGTGGACGAGACGCATGAGCGGCACGTTCGCTCACGGTTTAAAGCGTAAAGGCAAGCACGCTATAGGCTGCCGACTAACGTAATGATACGCTATCAACGTAGCGGACGCTCGAGACCATGAGGAGATCACAAGCGGCGCTGACGCTCACAGAGTTAAACCTTTGTAACAATATCATAAACAATGTACTTATATTGTAAACCTTTGTACAGTGATAAGGTGTAAATGCAACACAGTGTAACCTTGTTAGTTTAAAAGCTGTATGAGCGACTCTTACGCTCTGAGAACCCTTTAGCAATATAATAAACACTCAAATACCGGTCTAAGGGTCTAACACCTTTTAAGGGAGAGAATGAACGTTCAATCGCAAAAGAATACACAATACAAGTTATACACTACCAAACTAACATAAAATACCTAACCGAGTTACTACACGTTAAAATACAACAAAGACACAATTACATTTAAGGGGGAAGGAGAGAGAGAATGGCTTACAACAAAATAGGAGATAAATATGGTTGCAGAGAACTTACGCACAATGGGAACAATCGCAAGCGCCTTTCTGGATATCCAGCTCCCGATTATCAGTGATGAGAACCGTTGAGAAGAGTAGAGAGAGCTGGCCCAGATCGGCTTGTCTTTTTATACACTACACACAATACAGTACATGGGTCCCTACATTCTTATTGTTCATTGGACACAGGAATTCGTCTTCGCATTATAACAAAAGGTCATAGGTTGGTTCATACAGGTGGGCTGTGACTATTCCAAACTGCTCAGGTGGGAGGGAAACTGGGTTTCCCGCCGCATGGGTAATAAAGTGCAAATATAGTAAATGTCCATAAACTTCTTATGTCCATAACTATACGCACGAGCGAGTAATCCGCTTCAAACCAACACCGGAATATTGCTAATTATATTCTCTTCCGATGGATACTAAACACCACTGTATAACCCCTGTCTGACCCTTCGTATCAAACAAAGAGGAATATCTTTGTCCCCGAACATGCTACATTAACTAAACTTTCAGATTCTATCAAAGGGACCATAATCTACAAAATACATTACATGACTAAAATATGTTACGATTGAGTCGCCCGCTAGACGCACACAAACTCTACCGTAAATGCGCATATGGTGCGCCTGCGGGTGCACGCAAAGGCGAGTATACGCACGCACGGGAGGGCTCATGCACGTGGAGCAGGCACTCGCATGAGGTGCATATATGGCAATGTGCAGCGTGATATTTTTCTGACTTTGACAGTTGTTACCTATACTACAGGCACATTGGGGGACAGCTCTGCATGGGCGGCTAATGTTACATATAATTCCCTATACTACAGGCACATTGGGGGACAGCTCTGCATGGACGGCTAATGTTACATATTATTCCCTATACTACAGGCACATTGGGGTCAGCTCTGCATGGACGGCTAATGTTACATATTATTCCCTATACTACAGGCACATTGGGGGACAGCTCTGCATGGACGGCTAATGTTACATATTATTCCCTATACTACAGGCACATTGGGGGACAGCTCTGCATGGACGGCTGATGTTACATATTATTCCCTACACTACAGGCACATTGGGGGACAGCTCTGCATGGATGGCTGATGTTACATATTATTCCCTATACTACAGGCACATTGGGGGACAGTTCTGCATGGGCGGCTAATGTTACATATAATTCCCTATACTACAGTCACATTGGGGGACAGCTCTGCATGGGCGGCTAATGTTACATATTATTCCCTACACTACAGGCACATTGGGGGACAGCTCTGCATGGACGGCTAATGTTACATATTATTCCCTATACTACAGGCACATTGGGGGACAGCTCTGCATGGGTGGCTAATGTTACATATTATTAACTATACTACAGGCACATTGGGGGACAGCTCTGCATGGGCGGCTAATGTTACATATTATTCCCTATACTACAGGCACATTGGGGTCAGCTCTGCATGGACGGCTAATGTTACATATTATTCCCTATACTACAGGCACATTGGGGGACAGCTCTGCATGGACGGCTAATGTTACATATAATTCCCTATACTACAGGCACAATGGGGTCAGCTCTGCATGGACGGCTAATGTTACATATTATTCCCTACACTACAGGCACATTGGGGGACAGCTCTGCATGGACGGCTAATGTTACATATTATTCCCTATAATACAGGCACATTGGGGGACAGCTCTGCATGGACGGCTAATGTTACATATAATTCCCTATACTACAGGCACATTGGGGGACAGCTCTGCATGGACGGCTAATGTTACATATTATTCCCTATACTACAGACACATTGGGGGACAGCTCTGTATGGACGGCTAATGTTACATATTATTCCCTGTACTACAGGCACATTGAGGGACAGATCTGCATGGACGGCTAATGTTACATATTATTCCCTATACTACAGGCACATTGGGGGACAGCTCTGCATGGGCGGCTAATGTTACATATTATTCCCTATACTACAGGCACATTGGGGTCAGCTCTGCATGGACGGCTAATGTTACATATTATTCCCTATACTACAGGCACATTGGGGTCAGCTCTGCATGGACGGCTAATGTTACATATTATTCCCTATACTACAGGCACATTGGGGGACAGCTCTGCATGGACGGCTAATGTTACATATTATTCCCTATACTACAGGCACATTGGGGGACAGCTCTGCATGGACGGCTGATGTTACATATTATTCCCTATACTACAGGCACATTGGGGGACAGCTCTGCATGGACGGCTGATGTTACATATTATTCCCTATACTACAGGCACATTGGGGGACAGTTCTGCATGGGCGGCTAATGTTACATATAATTCCCTATACTACAGGCACATTGGGGGACAGCTCTGCATGGACGGCTAATGTTACATATTATTCCCTATACTACAGGCACATTGGGGTCAGCTCTGTATGGACGGCTGATGTTACATATTATTCCCTATACTACAGGCACATTGGGGGACAGCTCTGCATGGACGGCTGATGTTACATATTATTCCCTATACTACAGGCACATTGGGGACAGCTCTGCATGGACGGCTAATGTTACATATTATTCCCTATACTACAGACACATTGGGGTCAGCTCTGCATGGACGGCTAATGTTACATATTATTCCCTATACTACAGGCACATTGGGGGACCGCTCTGCATGGACGGCTAATGTTACATATTATTCCCTGTACTACAGGCACATTGGGGGACAGCTCTGCATGGGCGGCTAATGTTACATATTATTCCCTATACTACAGGCACATTGGGGGACAGCTCTGCATGGGCGGCTAATGTTACATATTATTCCCTATACTACAGGCACATTGGGGGACAGCTCTGCATGGACGGCTGATGTTACATATTATTCCCTATACTACAGGCACATTGGGGGACAGTTCTGCATGGGCGGCTAATGTTACATATAATTCCCTATACTACAGGCACATTGGGGGACAGCTCTGCATGGACGGCTAATGTTACATATTATTCCCTATACTACAGGCACATTGGGGTCAGCTCTGTATGGACGGCTGATGTTACATATTATTCCCTATACTACAGGCACATTGGGGGACAGCTCTGCATGGACTGCTGATGTTACATATTATTCCCTATACTACAGGCACATTGGGGACAGCTCTGCATGGACGGCTAATGTTACATATTTTCTCTATCGTCCTAGTGGATGCTGGGGTTCCTGAAAGGACCATGGGGAATAGCGGCTCCGCAGGAGACAGGGCACAAAAGTAAAGCTTTCCGATCAGGTGGTGTGCACTGGCTCCTCCCCCTATGACCCTCCTCCAAGCCAGTTAGATTTTTGTGCCCGGCCGAGAAGGGTGCAATCTAGGTGGCTCTCCTAAAGAGCTGCTTAGAAAAGTTTAGCTTAGGTTTTTTATTTTACAGTGAGTCCTGCTGGCAACAGGATCACTGCAACGAGGGACTTAGGGGAGAAGAAGTGAACTCACCTGCGTGCAGGATGGATTGGCTTCTTGGCTACTGGACATCAGCTCCAGAGGGACGATCACAGGTACAGCCTGGATGGTCACCGGAGCCTTGCCGCCGGCCCCCTTGCAGATGCTGAAGTAAGAAGAGGTCCAGAATCGGCGGCAGAAGACTCCTCAGTCTTCTAAAGGTAGCGCACAGCACTGCAGCTGTGCGCCATTTTCCTCTCAGCACACTTCACACGGCAGTCACTGAGGGTGCAGGGCGCTGGGAGGGGGGCGCCCTGGGAGGCAAATGAATACCTATTTTGGCTAAAAATACCTCACATATAGCCTCCGGAGGCTATATGGAGATATTTAACCCCTGCCAGAATCCGTTAAGAGCGGGAGACGAGGCCGCCGAAAAAGGGGCGGGGCCTATCTCCTCAGCACACAGCGCCATTTTCCCTCACAGAAAGGCTGGAGGGAAGGCTCCCAGGCTCTCCCCTGCACTGCACTACAGAAACAGGGTTAAAACAGAGAGGGGGGGCACTAATTTGGCGTTAGAAATATATAAAAAAGATGCTATAAGGGAAAACACTTATATAAGGTTGTCCCTATATAATTATAGCGTTTTTGGTGTGTGCTGGCAAACTCTCCCTCTGTCTCTCCAAAGGGCTAGTGGGTCCTGTCCTCTATCAGAGCATTCCCTGTGTGTGTGCTGTGTGTCGGTACGTGTGTGTCGACATGTAGGAGGACGATGTTGTGAGGAGGCGGAGCAATTGCCTGTAATGGTGATGTCACTCTCTAGGGAGTCGACACCGGAATGGATGGCTTATTTAGGGAATTACGTGATAATGTCAACACGCTGCAAGGTCGGTTGACGACATGAGACGGCCGACAAACAATTAGTACCGGTCCAGACGTCTCAAAAACACCGTCAGGGGTCTTAAAACGCCCGTTTACTTTAGTCGGTCGACACAGACACAGACAGGGACACTGAATCCAGTGTCGACGGTGAATAAACAAACGTATTCCTTATTAGGGCCACACGTTAAAGGCAATGAAGGAGGTGTTACATATTTCTGATACTACAAGTACCACAAAAGAGGGTATTATGTGGGATGTGAAAAAACTACCATAGTTTTTCCTGAATCAGATAAATTAAATAAAGTGTGTGATGATGCGTGGGTTCCCCCCGATAGAAAATTATGGGCGGTATACCCTTTCCCGCCAGAAGTTAGGGCGCGTTGGGAAACACCCCTTAGGGTGGATAAGGCGCTCACACGCTTATCAAAACAAGTGGCGGTACCGTCTATAGATAGGGCCGTCCTCAAGGACCAGCTGACAGGAGGCTGGAAAATATCATAAAAAGTATATACACACATACTGGTGTTATACTGCGACCAGCGATCGCCTCAGCCTGGATGTGCAGAGCTGGGGTGGCTTGGTCGGATTCCCTGACTAAAAATATTGATACCCTTGACAGGGACAGTATTTTATTGACTATAGAGCATTTAAAGGATGCATTTCTATATATGCGAAATGCACAGAGTTGCACTCTGGCATCATGAGTAAATGCGATGTCCATAACTGCCAGAAGATGTTATGGACACGACAGTGGTCAGGTGATGCAGATTCCAAACGGCACAAAGGTGTATTGCCGTATAAAGGAAGAGGAGTTATTTGGGGTCGGTCCATCGGACCTGGTGGCCACGGCAACTGCTGGAAAATCCACCGTTTTTTTACCCTAAGTCACATCTCTGCAGAAAAAGACACCGTCTTTTCAGCCTCAGTCCTTTCGTCCCTATAAGATCATATCTGCCCAGGGATAGAGGAAAGGGAAGAAGACTGCAGCAGGCAGCCCATTCCCGGGAACAGAAGCGTTCCACCGCTTCTGACAAGTTCTCAGCATGGCGCTGAGACCGTACAGGACCCCTGGATCCTACAAGTAGTATC
Organism: Pseudophryne corroboree; assembly: GCF_028390025.1. NCBI lineage: Eukaryota > Metazoa > Chordata > Amphibia > Anura > Myobatrachidae > Pseudophryne > Pseudophryne corroboree. Next base: position 8,299,117 of record NC_086452.1, read on the forward strand.
CCAGGGGTACAGATTGGAATGTCGAGACGTTTCCCCTTCGCAGGCTCCTGAAGTCTGCTTTACCAAGGTCTCCCTCCGACAAGGAGGCAGTATGGGAAAAAATTCACAAGCTGCATTCCCAGCAGGTGATAATTAAATTACCCCTCCTACTACAAGAAAAGGGGTATTATTCCACACTATATTGTGGTACTGAAGCCAGAAGGCTAGGTGAGACTTATTCTAAAAAATTTTTTTGAACACTTACAAAGGTTCAAATCAAGATGGAGTCACTCAGAGCAGTGATAACGAACCAGGAAGAAGGGGACTATATAGTGTCCCGGGACATCAGGGATGCTTACCTCTATGTCCCAAATTTGCCCTTCTCACTAAGGGTACCTCAGGTTCGTGGTGCCGAACTGTCACTATCAGTTTCAGACGCTGCCGTTTGGATTGTCCACGGCACCCCGGGTCTTTACCAAGGTAATGGCCGAAATGATGATTCTTCTTCGAAGAAAGGGCGTCTTAATTATCCCTTACTTGGACGATCTCCTGATAAGGGCATAGTCCAGGGAACAGTTGGAGGTCGGAGTAGCACTATCTCGGATACTGCTACAACAGCACGGGTGGATTCTAAATATTCCAAAATCGCAGCTGATCCCGACGACACGTCTGCTGTGCCTAGGGATGATTCTGGACACAGTCCAGAAAAAGGTGTTTCTCCCGGAAGAGAAAGCCAGGGAGTTATCCGAGCTAGTCAGGAACCTCCTAAAAACAGTGCATCATTGCACAAGGGTCCTGGTAAAAATGGTGGCTTCCTACGAAGCAATTCCATTCGGCAGATTTCACGCAAGAACTTTTCAGTGGGATCTGCTGGACAAATGGTCCGGATCGCATCTTCAGATGCATCAGCGGATAACCCTATATCCAAGGACAAGGGTGTCTCTCCTGTGGTGGTTATAGAGTGCTCATCTTCTAGAGGGCCGCAGATTCGGCATTCAGGATTGGATGCTGGTGACCACGGAGCCCAGCCCGAGAGGCTGGGGAGCAGTCACACAAGGAAAAAAAATTTCCAGGGAGTGTGATCAAGTCTGGAGACTTTTCTCCACATAAATATACTGGAGCTAAGGGTAAATTTATAATGCTCTAAGCTTAGCAAGACCTCTGCTTCAAGGTCAGCCGCTATTGATCCAGTGGGAAAAACATCACGGCAGTCGCCCACGTAAACAGACAGGGCGACACAAGAAGCAGGAGGGCAATGGCAAAAACTGCAAGGACTTTTCGCTGGGCGGAAAATCATGTGATAGCACTGTCAGCAGTGTTTCATCCCGGGAATGGAAACTGGGAAGCAGACTTCCTCAGCAGGCACGACCTCCACCCGGGAGAGTGGAAACTTCATCGGGAAGTTTTTTCCACATGATTGTAAACCGTTGGGAAATACCAAAGGTGGACATGATGGCGTCCCGTCTGAACAAAAAACGGGACAGGTATTGCGCCAGGTCAAGAGACCCTCAGGCAATAGCTGTGGACGTTCTGGTAACACCGTGGATGTACCAGTCGGTGTATGTGTTCCCTCCTCTGCTTCTCATACCTAAGGTGCTGAGAATTATAAGACGTAGAGGAGTAAGAACTATACTCATGGCTCCGGATTGGCCAAGAAGGACTTGGTACCCGGAACTTCAAGAGATGCTTACAGAGGTCTTATGGCCTCTGCCGCTAAGAAGGGACTTGCTTCAGCAAGTACCATGTCTGTTCCAAGACTTACCGCAGCTGCGTTTGTCGGCATGGCGGTGGAAAGCGGGATCCTAAGGGAAAAAGGCATTCCGGAAGAGGTCATTCCTACCCTGGTCAAAGCCAGAAAGGAGGTGACCGCACAACATTATCACCACATGTGGCGAAAATATGTTGCGTGGTGTGAGGCCAGGAAGGCCCCACAAAGAAATTTCAACTCGGTCGTTTCCTGCATTTCCTGTAAACAGGAGTGTCTATGGGCCTCAAATTGGGGTCCATTAAGGTTCAAATTTCGGCCCTGTCGATTTTCTTCCAGAAAGAATTGGCTTCAGTTCCTGAAGTCCAGAAGTTTGTCAAGGGAGTATTGCATATACAACCCCCTTTTGTGCCTCCAGTGGCACTGTGGGATCTCAACGTAGTTCTGGGATTCCTCAAATCACATTGGTTTAAAACCAGTCAAATCTGTGGATTTGAAGCATCTCACATGAAAAGTGACCATGCTCTTGGCCCTGGCCTGGACCAGGCGAGTGTCAAATTGGTGGTTTTTTCTCAAAAAAGCCCATATCTGTTTGTCCATTCGGACAGGGCAGAGCTGCGGACTCGTCCCCAGTTCTCTCCTTAAGGTGGTGTCAGTGTTTCACCTGAACCAGCTTATTGTGGTGCCTTGCACCTACTAGGGACTTGGAGGACTCCAAGTTGCTAGATGTTGTCAGGGCCCTGAAAATATGTTCCAGGACGGCTGGAGTCAGGAAAACTGACTTGCTGTTATCCTGTATGCACCCAACAAACTGGGTGCTCTTGCTTCTAAGCAGACTATTGCTAGTTGGATGTGTAATACAATTCAGCTTGCACATTCTGTGGCAGGCCTGCCACAGCCAAAATATGTAAATGCCCATTCCACAAGGAAGGTGGGCTCATATTGGGCGGCTGCCCGAGGGGTCTCGGCTTTACAACTTTGCCGAGCAGCTACTTGGTCAGGGGCAAACACGTTTGCTAAATTCTACAAATTTGATACCCTGGCTAAGGAGGACCTGGAGTTCTCTCATTCGGTGCTGCAGAGTCATCCGCACTCTCCCGCCCGTTTGGGAGCTTTGGTATAATCCCCATGGTCCTTTCAGGAACCCCAGCATCCACTAGGACGATAGAGAAAATAAGAATTTACTTACCGATAATTCTATTTCTCGGAGTCCGTAGTGGATGCTGGGCGCCCATCCCAAGTGCGGATTATCTGCAATACTTGTACATAGTTACAAAAATCGGGTTATTATTGTTGTGAGCCATCTTTTCAGAGGCTCCGCTGTTATCATACTGTTAACTGGGTTTAGATCACAAGTTGTACGGTGTGATTGGTGTGGCTGGTATGAGTCTTACCCGGGATTCAAAATTCCTCCCTTATTGTGTACGCTCGTCCGGGCACAGTACCTAACTGGCTTGGAGGAGGGTCATAGGGGGAGGAGCCAGTGCACACCACCTGATCGGAAAGCTTTACTTTTGTGCCCTGTCTCCTGCGGAGCCGCTATTCCCCATGGTCCTTTCAGGAACCCCAGCATCCACTACGGACTCCGAGAAATAGAATTATCGGTAAGTAAATTCTTATTATTCCCTATACTACAGACACATTGGGGTCAGCTCTGCATGGACGGCTAATGTTACATATTATTCCCTATACTACAGGCACATTGGGGGACCGCTCTGCATGGACGGCTAATGTTACATATTATTCCCTATACTACAGGCACATTGGGGTCAGCTCTGCATGGACGGCTAATGTTACATATTATTCCCTATACTACAGGCACATTGGGGGACAGCTCTGCATGGACGGCTAATGTTACATATTATTCCCTATACTACAGGCACATTGGGGGACAGCTCTGCATGGACGGCTGATGTTACATATTATTCCCTACACTACAGGCACATTGGGGGACAGCTCTGCATGGACGGCTGATGTTACATATTATTCCCTATACTACAGGCACATTGGGGGACAGTTCTGCATGGGCGGCTAATGTTACATATAATTCCCTATACTACAGGCACATTGGGGGACAGCTCTGCATGGACGGCTAATGTTACATATTATTCCCTATACTACAGGCACATTGGGGTCAGCTCTGTATGGACGGCTGATGTTACATATTATTCCCTATACTACAGGCACATTGGGGGACAGCTCTGCATGGACGGCTGATGTTACATATTATTCCCTATACTACAGGCACATTGGGGACAGCTCTGCATGGACGGCTAATGTTACATATTATTCCCTATACTACAGACACATTGGGGTCAGCTCTGCATGGACGGCTAATGTTACATATTATTCCCTATACTACAGGCACATTGGGGGACCGCTCTGCATGGACGGCTAATGTTACATATTATTCCCTGTACTACAGGCACATTGGGGGACAGCTCTGCATGGGCGGCTAATGTTACATATTATTCCCTATACTACAGGCACATTGGGGGACAGCTCTGCATGGGCGGCTAATGTTACATATTATTCCCTATACTACAGGCACATTGGGGGACAGCTCTGCATGGACGGCTAATGTTACATATTATTCCCTATACTACAGGCACATTGGGGGACAGCTCTGCATGGACGGCTAATGTTACATATTATTCCCTATACTACAGGCACATTGGGGGACTGCTCTGCATGGACGCCTAATGTTACATATTATTCCCTATACTACAGACACATTGGGGTCAGCTCTGCATGGACGGCTAATGTTACATATTATTCCCTATACTACAGGCACATTGGGGGACCGCTCTGCATGGACGGCTAATGTTACATATTATTCCCTATACTACAGGCACATTGAGGACAGCTCTGCATGGACGGCTAATGTTACATATTATTCCCTATACTACAGGCACATTGGGGGACAGCTCTGCATGGACGGCTAATGTTACATATTATTCCCTATACTACAGGCACATTGGGGGACAGCTCTGTATGGACGGCTAATGTTACATGTTGTTACCTATACTACAGGCACATTGGGGGACAGCTCTGCATAGGCGGCTAATGTTACATATAATTCCCTATACTACAGGCACATTGGGGGACAGCTCTGCATGGACGGCTAATGTTACATATTATTCCCTATACTACAGGCACATTGGGGTCAGCTCTGTATGGACGGCTAATGTTACATATTATTCCCTATACTACAGGCACATTGGGGGACAGCTCTGCATGGACGGCTAATGTTACATATTATTCCCTATACTACAGGCACATTGGGGGACAGCTCTGCATGGACGGCTGATGTTACATATTATTCCCTACACTACAGGCACATTGGGGGACAGCTCTGCATGGACGGCTGATGTTACATATTATTCCCTATACTACAGGCACATTGGGGTCAGCTCTGTATGGACGGCTGATGTTACATATTATTCCCTACACTACAGGCACATTGGGGGACAGCTCTGCATGGACGGCTAATGTTACATATTATTCCCTATAATACAGGCACATTGGGGGACAGCTCTGCATGGATGGCTAATGTTACATATTATTCCCTATACTACAGGCAAATTGGGGAAAGCTCTGCATGGACGGCTAATGTTACATATTATTCCCTATACTACAGGCACATTGGGGGACAGTTCTGCATGGGCGGCTAATGTTACATATAATTCCCTATACTACAGTCACATTGGGGGACAGCTCTGCATGGGCGGCTAATGTTACATATTATTCCCTACACTACAGGCACATTGGGGGACAGCTCTGCATGGACGGCTAATGTTACATATTATTCCCTATACTACAGGCACATTGGGGGACAGCTCTGCATGGGTGGCTAATGTTACATATTATTAACTATACTACAGGCACATTGGGGGACAGCTCTGCATGGGCGGCTAATGTTACATATTATTCCCTATACTACAGGCACATTGGGGTCAGCTCTGCATGGACGGCTAATGTTACATATTATTCCCTATACTACAGGCACATTGGGGGACAGCTCTGCATGGACGGCTAATGTTACATATAATTCCCTATACTACAGGCACAATGGGGTCAGCTCTGCATGGACGGCTAATGTTACATATTATTCCCTACACTACAGGCACATTGGGGGACAGCTCTGCATGGACGGCTAATGTTACATATTATTCCCTATAATACAAGCACATTGGGGGACAGCTCTGCATGGACGGCTAATGTTACATATTATTCCCTATACTACAGGCACATTGGGATCAGCTCTGCATGGACGGCTGATGTTACATATTATTCCCAATACTACAGACACATTGGGGGACAGCTCTGTATGGACGGCTAATGTTACATATTATTCCCTGTACTACAGGCACATTGAGGGACAGATCTGCATGGACGGCTAATGTTACATATTATTCCCTATACTACAGGCACATTGGGGGACAGCTCTGTATGGACGGCTAATGTTACATGTTGTTACCTATACTACAGGCACATTGGGGGACAGCTCTGCATGGGCGGCTAATGTTACATATTATTCCCTATACTACGGGCACATTGGGATCAGCTCTGCATGGACGGCTAATGTTACATATTATTCCCTATACTACAGGCACATTGGGGTCAGCTCTGCATGGACGGCTAATGTTACATATTATTCCCTATACTACAGGCACATTGGGGGACAGCTCTGCATGGACGGCTAATGTTACATATTATTCCCTATACTACAGGCACATTGGGGGACAGCTCTGCATGGACGGCTGATGTTACATATTATTCCCTATACTACAGGCACATTGGGGGACAGCTCTGCATGGACGGCTGATGTTACATATTATTCCCTATACTACAGGCACATTGGGGGACAGTTCTGCATGGGCGGCTAATGTTACATATAATTCCCTATACTACAGGCACATTGGGGGACAGCTCTGCATGGACGGCTAATGTTACATATTATTCCCTATACTACAGGCACATTGGGGTCAGCTCTGTATGGACGGCTGATGTTACATATTATTCCCTATACTACAGGCACATTGGGGGACAGCTCTGCATGGACGGCTGATGTTACATATTATTCCCTATACTACAGGCACATTGGGGACAGCTCTGCATGGACGGCTAATGTTACATATTATTCCCTATACTACAGACACATTGGGGTCAGCTCTGCATGGACGGCTAATGTTACATATTATTCCCTATACTACAGGCACATTGGGGGACCGCTCTGCATGGACGGCTAATGTTACATATTATTCCCTATACTACAGGCACATTGGGGTCAGCTCTGCATGGACGGCTAATGTTACATATTATTCCCTATACTACAGGCACATTGGGGGACAGCTCTGCATGGACGGCTAATGTTACATATTATTCCCTATACTACAGGCACATTGGGGGACAGCTCTGCATGGACGGCTGATGTTACATATTATTCCCTACACTACAGGCACATTGGGGGACAGCTCTGCATGGACGGCTGATGTTACATATTATTCCCTATACTACAGGCACATTGGGGGACAGTTCTGCATGGGCGGCTAATGTTACATATAATTCCCTATACTACAGGCACATTGGGGGACAGCTCTGCATGGACGGCTAATGTTACATATTATTCCCTATACTACAGGCACATTGGGGTCAGCTCTGTATGGACGGCTGATGTTACATATTATTCCCTATACTACAGGCACATTGGGGGACAGCTCTGCATGGACGGCTGATGTTACATATTATTCCCTATACTACAGGCACATGGGGGACAGCTCTGCATGGACGGCTAATGTTACATATTATTCCCTATACTACAGACACATTGGGGTCAGCTCTGCATGGACGGCTAATGTTACATATTATTCCCTATACTACAGGCACATTGGGGGACCGCTCTGCATGGACGGCTAATGTTACATATTATTCCCTGTACTACAGGCACATTGGGGGACAGCTCTGCATGGGCGGCTAATGTTACATATTATTCCCTATACTACAGGCACATTGGGGGACAGCTCTGCATGGGCGGCTAATGTTACATATTATTCCCTATACTACAGGCACATTGGGGGACAGCTCTGCATGGACGGCTGATGTTACATATTATTCCCTATACTACAGGCACATTGGGGGACAGTTCTGCATGGGCGGCTAATGTTACATATAATTCCCTATACTACAGGCACATTGGGGGACAGCTCTGCATGGACGGCTAATGTTACATATTATTCCCTATACTACAGGCACATTGGGGGACAGCTCTGCATGGACGGCTGATGTTACATATTATTCCCTATACTACAGGCACATTGGGGACAGCTCTGCATGGACGGCTAATGTTACATATTATTCCCTATACTACAGACACATTGGGGTCAGCTCTGCATGGACGGCTAATGTTACATATTATTCCCTATACTACAGGCACATTGGGGGACCGCTCTGCATGGACGGCTAATGTTACATATTATTCCCTATACTACAGGCACATTGGGGTCAGCTCTGCATGGACGGCTAATGTTACATATTATTCCCTATACTACAGGCACATTGGGGGACAGCTCTGCATGGACGGCTAATGTTACATATTATTCCCTATACTACAGGCACATTGGGGGACAGCTCTGCATGGACGGCTGATGTTACATATTATTCCCTACACTACAGGCACATTGGGGGACAGCTCTGCATGGACGGCTGATGTTACATATTATTCCCTATACTACAGGCACATTGGGGGACAGTTCTGCATGGGCGGCTAATGTTACATATAATTCCCTATACTACAGGCACATTGGGGGACAGCTCTGCATGGACGGCTAATGTTACATATTATTCCCTATACTACAGGCACATTGGGGTCAGCTCTGTATGGACGGCTGATGTTACATATTATTCCCTATACTACAGGCACATTGGGGGACAGCTCTGCATGGACGGCTGATGTTACATATTATTCCCTATACTACAGGCACATTGGGGACAGCTCTGCATGGACGGCTAATGTTACATATTATTCCCTATACTACAGACACATTGGGGTCAGCTCTGCATGGACGGCTAATGTTACATATTATTCCCTATACTACAGGCACATTGGGGGACCGCTCTGCATGGACGGCTAATGTTACATATTATTCCCTGTACTACAGGCACATTGGGGGACAGCTCTGCATGGGCGGCTAATGTTACATATTATTCCCTATACTACAGGCACATTGGGGGACAGCTCTGCATGGGCGGCTAATGTTACATATTATTCCCTATACTACAGGCACATTGGGGGACAGCTCTGCATGGACGGCTAATGTTACATATTATTCCCTATACTACAGGCACATTGGGGGACAGCTCTGCATGGACGGCTAATGTTACATATTATTCCCTATACTACAGGCACATTGGGGGACTGCTCTGCATGGACGCCTAATGTTACATATTATTCCCTATACTACAGACACATTGGGGTCAGCTCTGCATGGACGGCTAATGTTACATATTATTCCCTATACTACAGGCACATTGGGGGACCGCTCTGCATGGACGGCTAATGTTACATATTATTCCCTATACTACAGGCACATTGAGGACAGCTCTGCATGGACGGCTAATGTTACATATTATTCCCTATACTACAGGCACATTGGGGGACAGCTCTGCATGGACGGCTAATGTTACATATTATTCCCTATACTACAGGCACATTGGGGGACAGCTCTGTATGGACGGCTAATGTTACATGTTGTTACCTATACTACAGGCACATTGGGGGACAGCTCTGCATAGGCGGCTAATGTTACATATAATTCCCTATACTACAGGCACATTGGGGGACAGCTCTGCATGGACGGCTAATGTTACATATTATTCCCTATACTACAGGCACATTGGGGTCAGCTCTGTATGGACGGCTAATGTTACATATTATTCCCTATACTACAGGCACATTGGGGACAGCTCTGCATGGACGGCTAATGTTACATATTATTCCCTATACTACAGGCACATTGGGGGACAGCTCTGCATGGACGGCTGATGTTACATATTATTCCCTACACTACAGGCACATTGGGGGACAGCTCTGCATGGACGGCTGATGTTACATATTATTCCCTACACTACAGGCACATTGGGGGACAGCTCTGCATGGACGGCTAATGTTACATATTATTCCCTATACTACAGGCACATTGGAGGGACAGCTCTGCATGGATGGCTAATGTTACATATTATTCCCTATACTACAGGCAAATTGGGGAAAGCTCTGCATGGACGGCTAATGTTACATATTATTCCCTATACTACAGGCACATTGGGGGACAGCTCTGCATGGACGGCTAATGTTTCATATTATTACCTATACTACAGGCACATTGGGGTCAGCTCTGCATGGACGGTTAATGTTACATATTATTCCCTATAATACAGGCACATTGGGGGACAGCTCTGCATGGGCGGCTAATGTTACATATTATTCCCTATACTACAGGCACATTGGGGGACAGCTCTGCATGGACGGCTAATGTTACATATTATTCCCTGTACTACAGGCACATTGGGAGACAGCTCTGCATGGGCGGCTAATGTTACATATTATTCCCTATACTACAGGCACATTGGGGGACAGCTCTGCATGGACGGCTAATGTTACATATTATTCCCTATACTACAGACACATTGGGGTCAGCTCTGCATGGACGGCTAATGTTACATATTATTCCCTATACTACAGGCACATTGGGGGACAGCTCTGCATGGATGGCTAATGTTACATGTTATTCCCTATACTACAGGCACATTGGGGGACAGCTCTGCATGGACGGCTAATGTTACATATTATTCCCTGTACTACCGGCACATTGGGGGACAGCTCTGCATGGACGGCTAATGTTACATATTATTCCCTATACTACAGGCACATTGGGGGACAGCTCTGCATGGACGGCTAATGTTACATATTATTCCCTATACTACAGGCACATTGGGGGACAGCTCTGCATGGACGGCTAATGTTACATATTATTCCCTATACTACAGGCACATTGGGGGACAACTCTGCATGGACGGCTAATGTTACATATTATTCCCTATACTACAGGCACATTGGGGGACAACTCTGCATGGACGGCTAATGTTACATATTATTCCCTATACTACAGGCACATTGGGGGACAGCTCTGCATGGACGGCTAATGTTACATATTATTCCCTATACTACAGGCACATTGGGGGACAACTCTGCATGGACGGCTAAAGTTACATATTATTCCCTATACTACAGGCACATTGGGGGACAACTCTGCATTGGCGGCTAATGTTACATATTATTCCCTATACTACAGGCACATTGGGGGACTGCTCTGCATGGACGCCTAATGTTACATATTATTCCCTATACTACAGGCACATTGGGGTCAGCTCTGTATGGACGGCTGATGTTACATATTATTCCCTATACTACAGGCACATTGGGGGACAGCTCTGCATGGACGGCTAATGTTACATATTATTTCCTATACTACAGGCACATTGGGGGACAGCTCTGCATGGACGGCTAATGTTACATATTATTCCCTACACTACAGGCACATTGGGGTCAGCTCTGCATGGGCTGCTAATGTTACATATTTTCTCTGACGTCCTAAGTGGATGCTGGAGACTCCGTCAGGACCATGGGGAATAGCGGCTCCGCAGGAGACAGGGCACAAAAGTAAAAGCTTTAGGATCAGGTGGTGTGCACTGGCTCCTCCCCCTATGACCCTCCTCCAAGCCTCAGTTAGATTTTTGTGCCCGGCCGAGAAGGGTGCAATCTAGGTGGCTCTCCTAAAGAGCTGCTTAGAGTAAAAGTTTTGTTAGGTTTTTTTATTTTCAGTGAGTCCTGCTGGCAACAGGCTCACTGCATCGAGGGACTTAGGGGAGAGAAGTGAACTCACCTGCGTGCAGGATGGATTGGCTTCTTAGGCTACTGGACACCATTAGCTCCAGAGGGAGTCGGAACACAGGTCTCACCCTGGGGTTCGTCCCGGAGCCGCGCCGCCGACCCCCTTGCAGATGCCGAAAAGTGAAGAGGTCCAGAAACCGGCGGCAGAAGACTTTTCAGTCTTCATAAGGTAGCGCACAGCACTGCAGCTGTGCGCCATTGTTGTCAGCACACTTCATAGCAGCGGTCACTGAGGGTGCAGGGCGCTGGGGGGGGCGCCCTGGGCAGCAATGATAGTACCTTATTCTGGCTAAAAATACATCACATATAGCCCCTGGGGGCTATATGGATGTATTTAACCCCTGCCAGGTCTCAGAAAAACGGGAGAAGAAGCCCGCCGAAAAGGGGGCGGGGCCTATTCTCCTCAGCACACAGCGCCATTTTCCCTCACAGAAATGCTGGTGGGAAGGCTCCCAGGCTCTCCCCTGCACTGCACTACAGAAACAGGGTTAAAACAGAGAGGGGGGGCACTTATTTGGCGATATGTATATATATATTAAAATGCTATAAGGGAAAAACACTTATATAAAGGTTGTCCCTGTATAATTATAGCGTTTTTGGTGTGTGCTGGCAAACTCTCCCTCTGTCTCCCCAAAGGGCTAGTGGGGTCCTGTCCTCTATCAGAGCATTCCCTGTGTGTGTGCTGTGTGTCGGTACGTGTGTGTCGACATGTATGAGGACGATGTTGGTGAGGAGGCGGAGCAATTGCCTGTAATGGTGATGTCACTCTCTAGGGAGTCGACACCGGAATGGATGGCTTATTTAAGGAATTACGTGATAATGTCAACACGCTGCAAGGTCGGTTGACGACATGAGACGGCCGGCAAACCAATTAGTACCTGTCCAGGCGTCTTAAACACCGTCAGGGGCGTTAAAACGTCCTTTTACCTCAGTCGGTCGACACAGACACAGACACGGACACTGACTCCAGTGTCGACGGTGAAGAAACAAACGTATTTTCCTTTAGGGCCACACGTTACTTGTTAAGGGCAATGAAGGAGATGTTACATATTTCTGATACTACAAGTACCACAAAAAAGGGTATTATGTGGAGTGTGAAAAAACTACATGTGGTTTTTCCTGAATCAGATAAATTAAATGAAGTGTGTGATGATGCGTGGGTTTCCCCCGATAGAAAATTATTGGCGGTATACCCTTTCCCGCCAGAAGTTATGGCGCGTTGGGAAACACCCCTTAGGGTGGATAAGGCGCTCACACGCTTATCAAAACAAGTGGCGTTACCGTCTCCAGATACGGCCGCCCTCAAGGAGCCAACTGATAGGAGGCTGGAAAATATCCTAAAAAGTATATACACACATACTGGTGTTATACTGCGACCAGCGATCGCCTCAGCCTGGATGGGCAGCGCTGGGGTGGCTTGGTCGGTTTCCCTGACTGGAAATATTGATACCCTTGACAGGGACAGTATTTTATTGACTATAGAGCATTTAAAGGATGCATTTCTATATATGCGAGATGCACAGAGGGATATTTGCACTCTGGCATCAAGAGTAAGTGCGATGTCCATATCTGCCAGAAGATGTTTATGGACACGACAGTGGTCAGGTGATGCAGATTCCAAACGGCACATGGAAGTATTGCCGTATAAAGGGGAGGAGTTATTTGGGGTCGGTCCATCGGATCTGGTGGCCACGGCAACAGCTGGAAAATCCACCTTTTTACCCCAAGTCACATCTCAGCAGAAAAAGACATTGTCTTTTCAGCCTCAGTCCTTTCGTCCCCATAAGGGAAGAAGACTGCAGCAGGCAGCCCATTCCCAGGAACAGAAGCCTTCCACCGCTTCTGCCAAGTCCTCAGCATGACGCTGGGGCCGTACAAACAGGTGCGGTGGGGGGTCGTCTCAAGAGTTTCAGCACGCAGTGGGCTTACTCGCAAGTGGACCCCTGGATCCTACAAGTAGTATCCCAGGGGTACAGATTGGAAATTCGAGACGTCTCCCCCTCGCAGGTTCCTGAAGTTTGCTTTACCAACGTCTCCCTCCGACAGGGAGGCAGTATTGGAAACAATTCACAAGCTGTATTCCCAGCAGGTGATAATCAAAGCACCCCTCCTACAACAAGGAAAGGGGTATTATTCCACACTATATTGTGGTACTGAAGCCAGACGGCTCGGTGAGACCTATTCTAAATCTGAAATATTTGAACACTTACATACAAAGGTTCAAATCAAGATGGAGTCACTCAGAGCAGTGATAGCGAACCAGGAAGAAGGGGACTATATGGTGTCCCTGGACATCAAGGATGCTTACCTCCATGTCCCAATTTGCCCTTCTCACCAAGGGTACCTCAGGTTCGTGGTACAAAACTGTCACTATCAGTTTCAGACGCTGCCGTTTGGATTGTCCACGGCACCCCGGGTCTTTACCAAGGTAATGGCCGAAATGATGATTCTTCTTCAAAGAAAAGTCGTCTTAATTATCCCTTACTTGGACGATCTCCTGATAAGGGCAAGGTCCAGAGAACAGTTGGAGGTCGGAGTAGCACTATCTCAAGTAGTTCTACGACAGCACGGGTGGATTCTAAATATTCCAAAATCGCAGCTGTCTCCGACGACACGTCTGCTGTTCCTAGGGATGATTCTGGACACAGTCCAGAAAAAGGTGTTTCTCCCGGAGGAGAAAGCCAGGGAGTTATCCGAGCTAGTCAGGAACCTCCTAAAACCAGGCCAAGTGTCAGTGCATCAATGCACAAGGGTCCTGGGAAAAATGGTGGCTTCTTACGAAGCGATTCCATTCGGCAGATTCCACGCAAGAACTTTTCAGTGGGATCTGCTGGGAAAATGGTCCGGATCGCATCTTCAGATGCATCAGCGGATAACCCTGTCTCCAAGGACAAGGGTGTCTCTTCTGTGGTGGCTGCAGAGTGCTCATCTACTAAAGGGCCACAGATTCGGCATTCAGGACTGGGTCCTGGTGACCACGGATGCCAGCCTGAAAGGCTGGGGAGCAGTCACACAAGGAAAAAATTTCCAGGGAGTGTGATCAAGTCTGGAGACTTCTCTCCACATAAATATACTGGAGCTAAGAGCAATTTACAATGCTCTAAGCTTAGCAAGACCTCTGCTTCAAGGTCAGCCGGTATTGATCCAGTGGGACAACATCACGGCAGTCGCCCACGTAAACAGACAGGGCGGCACAAGAAGCAGGAGGACAATGGCAGAAAACTGCAAGGATTCTTCGCTGGGCGGAAAATCATGTGATAGCACTGTCAGCAGTGTTCATTCCGGGAGTGGACAACTGGGAAGCAGACTTCCTCAGCACGACCTCCACCCGGGAGAGTGGGGACTTCATCGGGAAGTCTTCCACATGATTGTGAACCGTTGGGAAAGACCAAAGGTGGACATGATGGCGTCCCGCCTGAACAAAAAAATGGACAGGTATTGCGCCAGGTCAAGAGACCCTCAGGCAATAGCTGTGGACGTTCTGGTAACACCGTGGGTGTACCAGTCGGTGTATGTGTTCCCTCCTCTGCTTCTCATACCTAAGGTACTGAGAATTATAAGACGTAGAGGAGTAAGAACTATACTCGTGGCTCCGGATTGGCCAAGAAGGACTTGGTACCCGGAACTTCAAGAGATGCTCACAGAGGACTCATGGCCTCTGCCGCTAAGAAGGGACTTGCTTCAGCAAGTACCATGTCTGTTCCAAGACTTACCGCGGCTGCGTTTGACGGCATGGCGGTTGAACGCCGGATCCTAAGGGAAAAAGGCATTCCGGAAGAGGTCATTCTTACCCTGGTCAAAGCCAGGAAGGAGGTGACCGCACAACATTATCACCACATGTGGCGAAAATATGTTGCGTGGTGTAAGGCCAGGAAGGCCCCACGAAGAAATTTCAACTCGGTCGATTCCTGCATCTCCTGCAAACAGGAGTGTCTATGGGCCTCAAATTGGGGTCCATTAAGGTTCAAATTTCGGCCCTGTCGATTTTCTTCCAGAAAGAATTGGCTTCAGTTCCTGAAATCCAGAAGTTTGTCAAGGGAGTACTGCATATACAACCCCCTTTTGTGCCTCCAGTGGCACTGTGGGATCTCAACGTAGTTCTGGGATTCCTCAAATCACATTGGTTTAAACCGCTCAAATCTGTGGATTTGAAATATCTCACATGGAAAGTGACCATGATGTTGGCCCTGGCCTCGGCCAGGCGAGTGTCAGAATTGGCGGCTTTGTCTCACAAAAGCCCATATCTGATTGTCCATTCGGACAGGGCAGAGCTGCGGACTCGTCCCCATTTTCTCCCTAAGGTGGTGTCAGCGTTTCACCTGAACCAGCTTATTGTGGTACCTGCGGCTACTAGGGACTTGGAGGACTCCAAGTTGCTAGATGTTGTCTGGGCCCTGAAAATATAGGTTTCCAGGACGGCTGGAGTCAGGAAAACTGACTTGCTGTTATCCTGTATGCACCCAACAAACTGGGTGCTCTTGCTTCTAAGCAGACGATTGCTAGTTGGATGTGTAGTACAATTCAGCTTGCACATTCTGTGGCAGGCCTGCCACAGCCAAAATATGTAAATGCCCATTCCACAAGGAAGGTGGGCTCATCTTGGGCGGCTGCCCGAGGGGTCTCGGCTTTACAACTTTGCCGAGCTGCTACTTGGTCAGGGGCACACCCTGGCTGAGGAGGACCTGGAGTTCTCTCACTCGGTGCTGCAGAGTCATCCGCACTCTCCCGCCCGTTTGGGAGCTTTGGTATAATCCCCATGGTCCTGACGGAGTCCCCAGCATCCACTTAGGACGTCAGAGAAAATAAGAATTTACTTACCGATAATTCTATTTCTCGTAGTCCGTAGTGGATGCTGGGCGCCCATCCCAAGTGCGGATTGTCTGCAATACTTGTACATAGTTATTGTTACAAAAATCGGGTTATTATTGTTGTGAGCCATCTTTTCAGAGGCTCCGCTGTTATCATGCTGTTAACTGGGTTCAGATCACAGGTTGTACAGTGTGATTGGTGTGGCTGGTATGAGTCTTACCCGGGATTCAAAATTCTTCCTTATTGTGTACGCTCGTCCGGGCACAGTATCCTAACTGAGGCTTGGAGAAGGGTCATAGGGGGAGGAGCCAGTGCACACCACCTGATCCTAAAGCTTTTACTTTTGTGCCCTGTCTCCTGCGGAGCCGCTATTCCCCATGGTCCTGACGGAGTCCCCAGCATCCACTACGGACTACGAGAAATAGAATTATCGGTAAGTAAATTCTTATTATTCCCTACACTACAGGCTCATTGGGGGACAGCTCTGCATGGACGGCTAATGTTACATATTATTCCCTATACTACAGGCACATTGGGGTCAGCTCTGCATGGACGGCTAATGTTACATATTATTCCCTATACTACAGGCACATTAGGGGACAGCTCTGCATGGACGGATAATGTTACATATTATTCCCTATACTACAGGCACATTGGGGACAGCTCTGCATGGACAGCTAATGTTACATATTATTCCCTATACTACAGGCACATTGGGGGACAGCTCTGCATGGACGGCTAATGTTACATATTATTCCCTATACTACAGGCACATTGGGGGACAACTCTGTATGGGCGGCTAATGTTACATTTTATTCCCTATACTACAGTCACATTGGGGGACAGCTCTGTATGGGCAGCTAATGTTACATATTATTCCCTGTACTACAGGCACATTGGGGGACAGCTCTGCATGGACGGATAATGTTACATATTATTCCCTATACTACAGGCACATTGGGGGACAGCTCTGCATGGACGGATAGTGTTACATATTATTCCCTATACTACAGGCACATTGGGGGACAGCTCTGCATGGACGGCTAATGTTACATATTATTCCCTATACTACAGGCACATTGGGGGACAGCTCTGCATGGGCGGCTAATGTTACATATTATTCCCTATACTACAGGCACATTGGGGGACAGCTCTGCATGGACGGCTAATGTTACATATTATTCCCTATACTACAGGCACATTGGAGACAGCTCTGCATGGACGACTAATGTTACATATTATTCCCTATACTACAGTCACATTGGAGACAGCTCTGCATGGACGACTAATGTTACATATTATTCCCTGTACTACAGGCTTATTGGGGGACAGCTCTGCATGGACGGCTAATGTTACATATTATTCCCTACACTACAGTAGTGATGAGCGGGTTCGGTTTCTCGGAAACCGAACCCCCCCGAACTTCACGCTTTTTACACGGGTCCGAGGCAGACTCGGATCTTCCCGCCTTGCTCGGCTAACCCGAGCGCGCCTGAACGTCATCATCCCACTGTCGGATTCTCGCGAGGCTCGGATTCTATCACGAGACTCGGATTCTATATAAGGAGCCGCGCGTCGCCGCCATTTTCACACGTGCATTGAGATTGATAGGGAGAGGACGTGGCTGGCGTCCTCTCCGTTTAGAATAGAAATAGATAGAGAGTGAGACACTTGATTTACTGGAGCTTAGGAGTACTCAGAGAGTGCAGAGTTTACTAGTGACTGACCAGTGACCACCAGTGCAGTTTTATTATTATTTAATATAATCCGTTCTGTGCCTGAAAAAAAACTATACACAGTGACACAGTAACAGTATACCATATCTGTGCTCAGCCTCAGTGTGCTGCATCATCTATGTATATCTGACTGTGCTGAGTGCTCACTGCTCACACAGCTTAATTGTGGGGGAGACTGGGGAGCAGTAGCAGGAGTACATATTATTTAACAGTGCACACTTTTGCTGCCAGAGTGCCACTGCCAGTGTGACTGACCAGTGACCACTGTCTGACCACCAGTATATTGTGATTGTCTGCCTGAAAAAGTTAAACACTCGTCGTGTGGTGTTTTTATTGTATAAACGCATTCTGCTGACAGTGTTCAGCAGGTCCGTCATTATATAATATATACCTGTCCTGCAGTAGTGATATATATATATTTTTTATATCATTATCATCCAGTCTATACTAGCAGCAGACGCAGTACGGTAGTCCACGGCTGTAGCTACCTCTGTGTCGGCAGTCGCTCGTCCATAATTGTATACCTACCTGTGGTGGGTTTTTTTTTTTTTCTATCTTCTTCATACTAGTAGTTAACTTTAGGAGTCTGCAGTGCTGACAGTGTCCAGCAGGTCCGTCATTATATAATATATACCTGTCCGGCTGCAGTAGTGATATATATATATATTTTTTATATCATTATCATCCAGTCTATATTAGCAGCAGACGCAGTACGGTAGTCCACGGCTGTAGCTACCTCTGTGTCGGCAGTCGCTCGTCCATCTATAATTGTATACCACCTACCTGTTGTGTTTTTTTTTTCTATCTTCTTGATACTAGTAGCTTACTTTAGGAGTCTGCAGTGCTGACAGTGTCCAGCAGGTCCGTCATTATATAATATATACCTGTCCGGCTGCAGTAGTGATATATATATTTTTTTTATATCATTATCATCCAGTCTATATTAGCAGCAGACGCAGTACGGTAGTCCACGGCTGTAGCTACCTCTGTGTCGGCAGTCGCTCGTCCATAATTGTATACCTACCTGTGGTGGGTTTTTTTTTTCTATCTTCTTCATACTAGTAGTTAACTTTAGGAGTCTGCAGTGCTGACAGTGTCCAGCAGGTCCGTCATTATATAATATATACCTGTCCGGCTGCAGTAGTGATATATATATATATTTTTATATCATTATCATCCAGTCTATATTAGCAGCAGACGCAGTACGGTAGTCCACGGCTGTAGCTACCTCTGTGTCGGCAGTCGCTCGTCCATCCATAATTGTATACCACCTACCTGTTGTGTTTTTTTTTTCTATCTTCTTGATACTAGTAGCTTACTTTAGGAGTCTGCAGTGCTGACAGTGTCCAGCAGGTCCGTCATTATATAATATATACCTGTCCGGCTGCAGTAGTGATATATATATATTTTTTATATCATTATCATCCAGTCTATATTAGCAGCAGACGCAGTACGGTAGTCCACGGCTGTAGCTACCTCTGTGTCGGCAGTCGCTCGTCCATCCATAATTGTATACCACCTACCTGTGGTGTTTTTTTTTTTCTATCTTCTTGATACTAGTAGCTTACTTTAGGAGTCTGCAGTGCTGACAGTGTCCAGCAGGTCCGTCATTATATAATATATACCTGTCCGGCTGCAGTAGTGATATATATATATTTTTATATCATTATCATCCAGTCTATATTAGCAGCAGACGCAGTACGGTAGTCCACGGCTGTAGCTACCTCTGTGTCGGCAGTCGCTCGTCCATCCATAATTGTATACCACCTACCTGTGGTGTTTTTTTTTTCTTCTATCTTCTTGATACTAGTAGCTTACTTTAGGAGTCTGCAGTGCTGACAGTGTCCAGCAGGTCCGTCATTATATAATATATACCTGTCCGGCTGCAGTAGCGATATATATATATTTTTATATCATTATCATCCAGTCTATATTAGCAGCAGACGCAGTACGGTAGTCCACGGCTGTAGCTACCTCTGTGTCGGCAGTCGCTCGTCCATCCATAATTGTATACCACCTACCTGTGGTGTTTTTTTTTTCTATCTTCTTGATACTAGTAGCTTACTTTAGGAGTCTGCAGTGCTGACAGTGTCCAGCAGGTCCGTCATTATATAATATATACCTGTCCGGCTGCAGTAGTGATATATATATATTTTTTATATCATTATCATCCAGTCTATATTAGCAGCAGACGCAGTATGGTAGTCCACGGCTGTAGCTACCTCTGTGTCGGCAGTCGCTCGTAATTGTATACCACCTACCTGTGGTGTTTTTTTTTTTTCTATTTTCTTGATACTAGTAGCTTACTTTAGGAGTCTGCAGTGCTGACAGTGTCCAGCAGGTCCGTCATTATATAATATATACCTGTCCGGCTGCAGTAGTGATATATATATATTTTTTATATCATTATCATCCAGTCTATATTAGCAGCAGACGCAGTACGGTAGTCCACGGCTGTAGCTACCTCTGTGTCGGCAGTCGCTCGTCCATCCATAAGTATACTAGTATCCATCCATCTCCATTGTTTACCTGAGGTGCCTTTTAGTTGTGCCTATTAAAATATGGAGAACAAAAATGTTGAGGTTCCAAAAATAGGGAAAGATCAAGATCGACTTCCACCTCGTGCTGAAGCTGCTGCCACTAGTCATGGCCGAGACGATGAAATGCCATCAAAGTCGTCTGCCAAGGCCGATGCCCAATGTCATAGTACAGAGCATGTAAAATCCAAAACACCAAATATCAGTAAAAAAAGGACTCAAAAATCTAAAATAAAATTGTCGGAGGAGAAGCGTAAACTTGCCAATATGCCATTTACCACACGGAGTGGCAAGGAACGGCTGAGGCCCTGGCCTATGGTCATGGCTAGTGGTTCAGCTTCACATGAGGATGGAAGCACTCAGCCTCTCGCTAGAAAAATGAAAAGATTCAAGCTGGCAAAAGCACAGCAAAGAACTGTGCGTTTTTCGAAATCACAAATCCACAAGGAGAGTCCAATTGTGTCGTTTGCGATGCCTGACCTTCCCAACACTGGACGTGAAGAGCATGCGCCTTCCACCATTTGCACGCCCCCTGCAAGTGCTGGAAGGAGCACCCGCAGTCCAGTTCCTGATAGTCAGATTGAAGATGTCAGTGTTGAAGTACACCAGGATGAGGAGGATATGGGTGTTGCTGGCGCTGGGGAGGAAATTGACCAAGCGGATTCTGATGGTGAGTTGGTTTGTTTAAGTCAGGCACCCGGGGAGACACCTGTTGTCCGTGGGAGGAATAGGGCCATTGACATGCCTGGTGAAAATACCAAAAATATCAGCTCTTCGGTGTGGAAGTATTTCAACAGAAATGCGGACAACATTTGTCAAGCCGTGTGTTGCCTTTGTCAAGCTGTAATAAGTAGGGATAAGGACGTTAACCACCTCGGAACATCCTCCCTTATACGTCACCTGCAGCGCATTCATCATAAGTCAGTGACAAGTTCAAAAACTTTGGGCGACAGCGGAAGCAGTCCACTGACCAGTAAATCCCTTCCTCTTGTAACCAAGCTCACGCAAACCACCCCACCAACTCCCTCAGTGTCAATTTCCTCCTTCCCCAGGAATGCCAATAGTCCTGCAGGCCATGTCACTGGCAATTCTGACGAGTCCTCTCCTGCCTGGGATTCCTCCGATGCATCCTTGCGTGTAACGCCTACTGCTGCTGGCGCTGCTGTTGTTGCCGCTGGGAGTCGATGGTCATCCCAGAGGGGAAGTCGTAAGCCCACTTGTACTACTTCCAGTAAGCAATTGACTGTCCAACAGTCCTTTGCGAGGAAGATGAAATATCACAGCAGTCATCCTGCTGCAAAGCGGATAACTGAGGCCTTAGCATCCTGGGCGGTGAGAAACGTGGTTCCGGTATCCATCATTACTGCAGAGCCAACTAGAGACTTGTTTGAGGTACTGTGTCCCCGGTACCAAATACCATCTAGGTTCCATTTCTCTAGGCAGGCGATACCGAAAATGTACACAGACCTCAGAAAAAGACTCACCAGTGTCCTAAAAAATGCAGTTGTACCCAATGTCCACTTAACCACGGACATGTGGACAAGTGGAGCAGGGCAGGCTCAGGACTATGACTGTGACAGCCCACTGGGTAGATGTATGGACTCCCGCCGCAAGAACAGCAGCGGCGGCACCAGTAGCAGCATCTCGCAAACGCCAACTCTTTCCTAGGCAGGCTACGCTTTGTATCACCGCTTTCCAGAATACGCACACAGCTAAAAACCTCTTACGGCAACTGAGGAAGATCATCGCAGAATGGCTTACCCCAATTGGACTCTCCTGTGGATTTGTGGCATCGGACAACGCCAGCAATATTGTGTGTGCATTAAATCTGGGCAAATTCCAGCACGTCCCATGTTTTGCACATACCTTGAATTTGGTGGTGCAGAATTATTTAAAAAACGACAGGGGCGTGCAAGAGATGCTGTCGGTGGCCAGAAGAATTGCGGGACACTTTCGGCGTACAGGCACCACGTACAGAAGACTGGAGCACCACCAAAAACGCCTGAACCTGCCCTGCCATCATCTGAAGCAAGAAGTGGTAACGAGGTGGAATTCAACCCTCTATATGCTTCAGAGGTTGGAGGAGCAGCAAAAGGCCATTCAAGCCTATACAACTGAGCACGATATAGGAGGTGGAATGCACCTGTCTCAAGCGCAGTGGAGAATGATTTCAACGTTGTGCAAGGTTCTGCAACCTTTTGAACTTGCCACACGTGAAGTCAGTTCAGACACTGCCAGCCTGAGTCAGGTCATTCCCCTCATCAGGCTTTTGCAGAAGAAGCTGGAGACATTGAAGGAGGAGCTAACACAGAGCGATTCCACTAGGCATGTGGGACTTGTGGATGGAGCCCTTAATTCGCTTAACAAGGATTCACGGGTGGTCAATCTGTTGAAATCAGAGCACTACATTTTGTCCACCGTGCTCGATCCTAGATTTAAAACCTACCTTGGATCTCTCTTTCCGGCAGACACAAATCTGCTGGGGTTCAAAGAACTGCTGGTGACAAAATTGTCAAGTCAAGCGGAACGCGACCTGTCAACATCTCCTCCTTCACATTCTCCCGCAACTGGGGGTGCGAGGAAAAGGCTCAGAATTCCGAGCCTACCCGCTGGCGGTGATGCAGGGCAGTCTGGAGCGACTGCTGATGCTGACATCTGGTCCGGACTGAAGGACATGACAACGATTACGGACATGTCGTCTACTGTCACTGCATATGACTCTCTCCCCATTGAAAGAATGGTGGAGGATTATATGAGTGACCGCATCCAAGTAGGCACGTCAGACAGTCCGTACTTATACTGGCAGGAAAAAGAGGCAATTTGGAGGCCCTTGCACAAACTGGCTTTATTCTACCTAAATTGCCCTCCCACAAGTGTGTACTCCGAAAGAGTGTTTAGTGCCGCCGCTCACCTTGTCACAATCGGCGTACGAGGTTACATCCAGAAAATGTGGAGAAGATGATGTTCATTAAAATGAATTATAATCAATTCCTCCGTGGAGACATTGACCAGCAGCAATTGCCTCCACAAAGTACACAGGGAGCTGAGATGGTGGATTCCAGTGGGGACGAATTGATAATCTGTGAGGAGGGGGATGTACACGGTGATATATCGGAGGATGATGATGAGGTGGACATCTTGCCTCTGTAGAGCCAGTTTGTGCAAGGAGAGATTAATTGCTTCTTTTTTGGTGGGGGTCCAAACCAACCCGTCATTTCAGTCACAGTCGTGTGGCAGACCCTGTCACTGAAATGATGGGTTGGTTAAAGTGTGCATGTCCTGTTTATACAACATAAGGGTGGGTGGGAGGGCCCAAGGACAATTCCATCTTGCACCTCTTTTTTCTTTCATTTTTCTTTGCGTCATGTGCTGTTTGGGGAGTAGTTTTTGGAAGGGCCATCCTGTGTGACACTGCAGTGCCACTCCTAGATGGGCCAGGTGTTTGTGTCGGCCACTTGGGTCGCTTATCTTAGTCACACAGCTACCTCATTGCGCCTCTTTTTTTCTTTGCGTCATGTGCTGTTTGGGGGGTGTTTTTTGGAAGGGCCATCCTGAGTGACACTGCAGTGCCACTCCTAGATGGGCCAGGTGTTTGTGTCGGCCACTTGGGTCGCTTATCTTAGTCACACAGCTACCTCATTGCGCCTCTTTTTTTTTTTGCGTCATGTGCTGTTTGGGGGGTGTTTTTTGGAAGGGCCATCCTGCGTGACACTGCAGTGCCACTCCTAGATGGGCCAGGTGTTTGTGTCGGCCACTTGGGTCGCTTATCTTAGTCACACAGCTACCTCATTGCGCCTCTTTTTTTCTTTGCGTCATGTGCTGTTTGGAGGGTGTTTTTTGGAAGGGCCTTCCTGCGTGACACTGCAGTGCCACTCCTAGATGGGCCAGGTGTTTGTGTCGGCCACTAGGGTCGCTTATCTTAGTCACACAGCTACCTCATTGCGCCTCTTTTTTTTCTTCTTTGCGTCATGTGCTGTTTGGGGAGTAGTTTTTTGAAGGGCCATCCTGCGTGACACTGCAGTGCCACTCCTAGATGGGCCAGGTGTTTGTGTCGGCCACTTGGGTCGCTGAGCTTAGTCATCCAGCGACCTCGGTGCAAATTTTAGGACTAAAAATAATATTGTGAGGTGTTCAGAATAGACTGAAAATGAGTGGAAATTATGGTTATTGAGGTTAATAATACTTTGGGATCAAAATGACCCCCAAATTCTATGATTTAAGCTGTTTTTTAGGGTTTTTTGAAAAAAACCACCCGAATCCAAAACACACCCGAATCCGACAAAAAAAATTCGGTGAGGTTTTGCCAAAACGCGTTCGAACCCAAAACACGTCCGCGGAACCGAACCCAAAACCAAAACACAAAACCCGAAAAATTTCCGGTGCTCATCACTACACTACAGGCACATTGGGGGACAACTCTGCATGGACGGCTAATGTTACATATTATTCCCTATACTACAGACACATTGGGGACAGCTCTGCATGGACGGCTAATGTTACATATTATTCCCTATACTACAGGCACATTGGGGGACAGCTCTGCATGGACGGCTAATGTTACATATTATTCCCTATACTACAGGCACATTGGGGGACAACTCTGCATGGACGGCTAATGTTACATATTATTCCCTATACTACAGGCACATTGGGGGACAACTCTGCATGGACGGCTAATGTTACATATTATTCCCTATACTACAGGCACATTGGGGGACAGCTTTGCATGGACGGCTAATGTTACATATTATTCCCTATACTACAGTCACATTGGAGACAGCTCTGCATGGACGGCTAATGTTACATATTATTCCCTACACTACAGGCACATTGGGGGACAACTCTGCATGGACGGCTAATGTTACATATTATTCCCTTCACTACAGGCACATTGGGGGACAGCTCTGCATGGACGACTAATGTTACATATTATTCCCTATACTACAGGCTCATTGGGGGACAGCTCTGCATGGACGGCTAATGTTACATATTATTCCCTATACTACAGGCACATTGGGGGACAGCTCTGCATGGACGACTAATGTTACATATTATTCCCTGTACTACAGGCTTATTGGGGGACAGCTCTGCATGGACGGCTAATGTTACATATTATTCCCTACACTACAGGCACATTGGGGGACAACTCTGCATGGACGGCTAATGTTACATATTATTCCCTATACTACAGACACATTGGGGACAGCTCTGCATGGACGGCTAATGTTACATATTATTCCCTATACTACAGGCACATTGGGGGACAGCTCTGCATGGACGGCTAATGTTACATATTATTCCCTATACTACAGGCACATTGGGGGACAGCTCTGCATGGACGGCTAATGTTACATATTATTCCCTATACTACAGGCACATTGGGGGACAACTCTGCATGGACGGCTAATGTTACATATTATTCCCTATACTACAGGCACATTGGGGGACAGCTCTGCATGGACGGCTAATGTTACATATTATTCCCTATACTACAGGCACATTGGGGGACAACTCTGCATGGACGACTAATGTTACATATTATTCCCTATACTACAGGCACATTGGGGGACAGCTCTGGCTAATGTTACATATTATTACCTATACTACAGGCACATTGGGGGACAGCTCTGCATGGACTGCTAATGTTACATATTATTCCCTATACTACAGGCACATTGGGGGACAGCTCTGCATGGACGGCTAATGTTACATATTATTCCCTATACTACAGGCACATTGGGGGACAGCTCTGGCTAATGTTACATATTATTACCTATACTACAGGCACATTGGGGGACAGCTCTGCATGGACGGCTAATGTTACATATTATTCCCTATACTACAGGCACATTGGGGGACAGCTCTGGCTAATGTTACATATTATTACCTATACTACAGGCACATTGGGGGACAGCTCTGTATGGGCGGCTAATGTTACATATTATTCCCTATACTACAGGCACATTGGGGGACAGCTCTGTATGGGCGGCTAATGTTACATATTATTCCCTATACTACAGGCACATTGGGGGACAGCTCTGTATGGGCGGCTAATGTTGCATATTGTTCCCTATACTACAGGCACATTGGGGGACAGCTCTGTATGGGCGGCTATGGGGGCACTATGTACTGAGGAGGTATCGTAGCTTTCACTGCTCATCCAGAGTAATCACCATTGATCGTTGTTTATGTCTTGCTTTGTAGGGCGATGTTGGACAAGTGGGACCACCAGGACCAGCAGGGATTCCCGGCCCTCAGGTATTTCCTTAGACGTCGCCACGTCATATATTTGCGCGTTTGGTGATATGGAAAGCGTCATTCATTATCTTCCCTTCTAGGGCGTCTCAGGAATAATGGGGCAGCCTGGACTGAAAGGTGATAAGGTGATCTAAATATTTATGTTATCACAATGAATATCATTACGTATTAATCACATGTGTGGAAAGAATAATTACCGCCTTCCTGATATGACGGATTTGGCAGATCTTAAGGAATTTTAATTATTCCTAATTCCAGCGATCCAGCAGTTGCTGCCAGACAGCGATTCCCAACTGAGTGTCATTGTTATTATATGTATTGTGTAGGGTGAAGTGGGATTCTCTGGCGATCCAGGCGACGCCGGATACCCGGGCGATAAGGTATGTCACACCTGGCGTGTCTGTGCAGGTGTCAGCTATAGATTCACATTTTAAGTTTTGATTCCAAGTAACTGTAGACACTTCCCGCGGACCCTCCATATCTCCATGATACTTCTGTCCCATAACTGGATAACTGACCAGTCAGCGCAGTCCGGGGCTCGTGTCCATAGTTACAGATGTTACAGAGTAACGGAGGTCTGTTAGAACAGCTCTCAGATTACAGCAGCAGTGTGTTTCTGAGTTTTTAGTATGTGATTACAGGCAGAATGTCTTCTAATATCACTAGGCCTTTATCCAGTAGTAGTGTTAGTACATACTGACCCATTACAGACGCCGTGACTGCTCTTTTAATGTTGCCAGCTGCATAGGTTTTTACAAAAACACTTATTTAACGGATATTGTAGGATCAATACAAAAAATGACTTTTTTGTAGTGGGCCTGTTTTCTAGCCCAATATTTTTTAATGTATTTGTACAGCCGGAATCTTGTAGTGAAAAGGTTTTCCTCCACCCTCCTTCCTCCGGGTGAGGCCGTGCCTGGCGCTCCTCTTCCTCCCCTCTCCTGGGTCATCGCTCATAGAGCTCCGTAGTCTGATATTGCAGTATATCCTGCGGCTGGCCGAGCCACAGCCGGGATGCTGTAATACAAGCGTGTTCCGGATAACGTTCTGCTCAGTGGAAGCTAAAGGAAAGTTTCCTTCCCATATTCTTTTGGCAGAGACCGTGATTGGCTCAGCTGCTCCTCCTGCTCCAGCGCTGTCCCATCGTCTCATTGTCCGTGATCACTGGATTCCTAACGTTGTCCCCACTCTGAAATATGCGACAAATCCGCCCAGTATGGCAGTGTGCGGGGCCACATAACTAGTCTGGGGCCCAGTTATAGTCTGATTATTGGTGGGCCTGGAGCTGAGATGAGAGATGTGGCTTATATGTCTCTTCAACAAAAATATATTTAAAAAAGTAAAAAATAGTTCTTGATGGGCCTGCTAGGAAACGCAGTGAGATCGCTGATATTACCTGTGTATGCAGCCGCAGTATAAGTCATCCGGTAGCTGGCGTTCATGGCTAAAGTGCTTGAGCTCAGTAGCAAGACTGACCTGCGGGGATTGCCGGCCCACGGTAGGGAGCAGATTTATTGCGGCAAGAGGATCAGGGCAGACGGCTGCCCACTACGGGAACCTGCAGGCTGATCTCCGGTTAATATAGATTTAATGTGTTTACACTGTATAATCTAATAGACGCGTTCCCTACCATACAATGGTGCTGCTTTATAATAAATGATCCGATTTCTACATCAGTGGCCAGGTTGGCTCGGAACACTCTTTCCCGGCTCCGGATTGTGTGTGGCCAGCCTTTCTAGAGAAGCAGGGGAAGTGAGCGGCAGGAGGGAGGGCGGTCAGAGTTTAGGAGCACCTATAATACTGCAATTCAGGTTCTGCGCTCAGCAGGATTGTTGTGCAATCCTCAGATGTTTAGTTGTTCTGCTATTTGGCTTTTTGTGGTCACTGGATATAATATTATTTCTGTTACACAAGTGGCAGCATCTCTGTTTACATAGATCTCACTGGCACCTGTGTGATTATCTGCTTCTTTGTATATGGATTCTTTTAATAGGGTACTGTGGGTTTGCCAGGACCGCCAGGACCGAAAGGAAAACCAGGACTCCCGGTATGTCAGCCTGTTTTAGTTTACAAGTAAGATCAACACTAAGATTGTCCTTACTTTCTGAGATCGTGTGTGTGTTCTGATTGAAGGATGTGAGATTATTCTCAGGTCAGACTAGAGCAGTCGATGCAGCAATAAGGGGAAGCTGTAGCGTTACAGGAAATTGCTTGTATTTAAAATCATGCAGGTAATCAAGACAGTAGGGTTACATAAAGGATTCGACATGAGTAAAGGAGTTGATATGGATAAAGGGCTTGGACAAATTATAGAGGTGACATTACTGGAGTCAGACTCGACTGTTATAAATGATTTGAGTGCAATTTAAAAGTTCAACTAAATTGAAGGAAGATTTAAAGAGTCCCAGTAACTCTAATGAAGGTGTAGGAAGTTAATGAGGGATCTTAGAGGTGATCAGGGTGTAGGATGTTAATAATTGACCTTAGAGATGATCAGGG
This sequence comes from Pseudophryne corroboree, assembly GCF_028390025.1. NCBI lineage: Eukaryota > Metazoa > Chordata > Amphibia > Anura > Myobatrachidae > Pseudophryne > Pseudophryne corroboree. Next base: position 8,328,589 of record NC_086452.1, read on the forward strand.
TGTAGGGAGCTAGTGAAGGACCTTACAGATGATCAGGGTGTAGAAAGCTAGTGAAGGACCTTAGAAATGATCAGGGTGTAGAAAGCTAGTGAAGGACCTTAGAGATGATCAGGGTGTAGAAAGCTAGTGAAGGACCTTAGAGATGATCAGGGTGTAGAAAGCTAGTGAAGGACCTTAGAGATGATCAGGGTGTAGAAAGCTAGTGAAGGACCTTAGAGATGATCAGGGTGTAGGATGTTAATAATCAACCTTAGAGATGATCAGGGTGTAGAAAGCTAGTGAAGGACCTTAGAGATGCACAGGGCATAGGAAGCTAATAAAGAACTTTAGAGATGATCAGTGTGTAGGAATTAATGATGGACCTTATAAAGGATAAGGGCATAGGAAGTTAATAAAGGACCTTAGAGATGATCAGGAGGTAGAAAGTTAATCAAGGACCATAGAGATGATCCATGCGTAGGAAGTTAATGATGGACATCAGAGATGATCAGGGAGTAGGAAGTTAATGATGGACTATTGGGATGATCAGGAGGTACGAAGTCAATAAAGAACCTTAGAGATGATCAATGCATTAGAAGTTAATGACGGATCTTAGAGATGATCATAGTGGAGTAATTAATAATGGACCTTAAAGAGAATCAATGCGTAGGAAGTTAATGAAGGACCTTAGAGATGGTCAGGTTGTAGGAAGTTAATGAAGGACCTTAGAGATGATCAGGATGTAGAAAGTTAATGGTGTACCTAAAAGATGATCAGAGAGCAGGAAGTTAATAGATGGACTTTAAGATGATCAGGATGTAGGAAGTTAATGAAGGAGATCAGAGATTATCAGGATGTAGGAAGTTAATGATGGACCTAAGAGATGATCAGAGAGCAGGAAGTTAATGATGGATCTAAGAGATGATCAGAGAGCAGGAAATTTAATGATGGACTTTAAGATGATCAAGATGTAGAATGTTAATTAAAAACATTAGAGATGATCAGGGTGTAGGAAGTTAATGATGGACCTTAGAGATGATCAGGATGTAAAAAGTTAATGATGGACCTTAACATGATCAGGATGTAGGAAGTTAATGAAGGACTTTAGATATGATCAGGGTGTAGGAAGTTTATGGAGGACCTTAGAGCTTATCAGGATATAGGAAGTTAATTAAAGACTTTAGAGATGAACAGGATATAGGAAGTTAATTAAAGACTTTAGAGATGAACAGGATGTAGGAAGTTAATTAAAGACTTTAGAGATTAACAGGATGTAGGAAGTTTATGGAGGACCTTAGAGATTATCAGGATATAGGAAGTTAATTAAAGACTTTAGAGATGATCAGGATGTAGGAAGTTAATGAAGGACTTTAGATATGATCAGGGTGTAGGAAGTTTATGGAGGACCTTAGAGCTTATCAGGATATAGGAAGTTAATTAAAGACTTTAGAGATGAACAGGATATAGGAAGTTAATTAAAGACTTTAGAGATGAACAGGATGTAGGAAGTTAATTAAAGACTTTAGAGATTAACAGGATGTAGGAAGTTTATGGAGGACCTTAGAGATTATCAGGATATAGGAAGTTAATTAAAGACTTTAGAGATGATCAGGATGTAGGAAGTTAATGAAGGACTTTAGATATGATCAGGGTGTAGGAAGTTTATGGAGGACCTTAGAGCTTATCAGGATATAGGAAGTTAATTAAAGACTTTAGAGATGATCAGGATGTAGGAAGTTAATTATGGACCTAAGAGATGATCAGAGAGCAGGAAGTTAAGAAAGGACTTAGGTAATGACAAAGGCTTTGAAAGTCAATTATTGTAGTTTATTGGATTTATACTGTAGCAATAAGTGAAAAATAGTTTGACAAATTCTACTCCTTGGTCGGTCATACAATCTAGTGTGTGGGACACAGGGAGGCAAAGGAATTACGAGTGTGATGGGGGCACAGAATAGCTGTTTCATTATTTTTAGGGTCATTTTATGCTGGTTATTACAGATTGTGCTGTACCACAGTCATCCTGTGCCCCATCACACTACACAGTAATCCTGTGCCCCATCAAACTACACAGCCATCCTGTGCCCCATCACACTACACAGTAATCCTGTGCCCCATCACACTACACAGTAATCCTGTGCCCCACCACACTACACAGTCATCCTGTGCCCCATCAAACTACACAGCCATCCTGTGCCCCATCAAACTACACAGTCATACTGTGCCCCATCACATTACACAGCCATCCTGTGCCCCATCACACTACACAGTAATCCTGTGCCCCATCAAACTACACAGTCATCCTGTGCCCCATCACACTACACAGTAATCCTGTGCCCCATCAAACTACACAGCCATCCTGTGCCCCATCAAACTACACAGCCATCCTGTGCCCCATCACACTACACAGCCATCCTGTGCCCCACCACACTGCACAGCCATCCTGTGCCCCACCACACTGCACAGTCATACTGTGCCCCACACTACACAGTTATCCTGTGCCCCACCACACTACACAGCCATCCTGTGCCCCATCACACTGCACAGCCATCCTGTGCCCCATCACACTACACAGCCATCCTGTGCCCCATCACACTACACAGCCATCCTGTGCCCCACCACACTGCACAGCCATCCTGTGCCCCACCACACTGCACAGTCATACTGTGCCCCACACTACACAGTTATCCTGTGCCCCACCACACTACACAGTCATACTGTGCCCCACACTACACAGTTATCCTGTGCCCCATCACACTACACAGCCATCCTGTGCCCCACCACACTACACAGCCATCCTGTGCCCCACCACACTACACAGCCATCCTGTGCGCCACCACACTACACAGTCAACCTGTGCCCCATCACACTACACAGCCATCCTGTGCCCTACCACACTACACAGCCATCCTGTGCCCCACCACACTACACAGCCATCCTGTGCCCCACCACACTACACAGTCATCCTGTGCCCCATCACACTACACAGCCATCCTGTGCCCCACCACACTACACAGCCATCCTGTGCCCCACCACACTACACAGCCATCCTGTGCCCCATCACACTACACAGCCATCCTGTGCCCCACCACACTACACAGCCATCCTGTGCCCCACCACACTACACAGCCATCCTATGCCCCATCGCACTACACAGCCATCCTGTGCCCCATCACACTGCACAGCCATCCTGTGCCCCACTACACTACACAGCCATCCTGTGCCCCATCACACTACACAGCCATCCTGTGCCCCATCACACTGCACAGCCATCCTGTGCCCCACCACACTACACAGTCATCCTGTGCCCCACCACTCTACACAGTCATCCTGTGCCCCACTACACTACACATTCATCCTGTGCCCCACTACACTACACAGTCATCCTGTGCCCCATCACACTACACAGCCATCCTGTGCCCCACCACACTACACAGCCATCCTGTGCCCCATCACACTACACAGCCATCCTGTGCCCCACCACACTACACAGCCATCCTGTGCCCCATCACACTACACAGCCATCCTGTGCCCCATCGCACTACACAGCCATCCTGTGCCCCATCACACTACACAGCCATCCTGTGCCCCATCACACTATACAGCCATCCTGTGCCCCATCACACTATACAGCCATCCTGTGCCCCATCGCACTACACAGCCATCCTGTGCCCCACTACACTACACAGCCATCCTGTGCCCCACTACACTACACAGCCATTCTGTGCCCCATCACACTGCACAGCCATCCTGTGCCCCATCACACTGCACAGCCATCCTGTGCCCCACTACACTACACAGTCATCCTGTGCCCCACCACACTACACAGTCATCCTGTGCCCCACTACACTACACAGTCATCCTGTGCCCCACTACACTACACAGTCATCCTGTGCCCCACTACACTACACAGTCATCCTGTGCCCCACCACACTACACAGTCATCCTGTGCCCCACTACACTACACAGTCATCCTGTGCCCCACCACACTACACAGTCATCCTGTGCCCCACCACACTACACAGTCATCCTGTGCCCCTTTTTTTTGGGATGTAGTTCACAAGTTCTGTCTTATAACATTGCAGTTATTTTATGATAGAAATAAATGAATTGATAAACAACAAATGCACAGGAGCAGAATAATATAAAGCACCACACTCCGTGTAGTGCGTGGCTCCGCCTGTTGCGGTAGTCTGATTCTGCGAGCACACCCCATAGGCTGCCTTCTATAGATAATACGGGGAGACTGGCTGGACCTGTTCCTGCGCCTTTTTTCTACTTTTTGTTACTTCTTCATTCAGAAAATAAATGTAACACGATGATTATTTATATGTAGAACTGATTGTCCTGCTTTCCCCTTACATACCGTATTTCTGTAGGGTGTGACGCAGGTCATGTGACCTTATTATCACCAGAAGCCGATTTATATCACTATTAGGCATAATGCTTCCTGTAGCAGGGATGCGGTAACCATCCTTGCGGTCCGGATCCCGGAGGTCAGCATACCGAAGCTGGTGGCCAGAATGCCGGCAGAGGGGCCCAGGGCTATTCCCACTCATAGGTGACCATGACACCCTTAGAGTGGGGATAGAACCTGTGGCGAGCGCAGCGTGGCGAGTGCAGCAAGCCCGCACGTGGCTTTCCTTATCCAGCTTTCCGGCCTTGGTCTGCTGACCGCCGGGATCCCGAGCGCCGGTCACCCGACCCCAACCTGGAGCAATATGCCGAGTAATCGGCACATACAATTAGTTACTATTAGAACAATGGCAAAGAGCGTGATGGAGTTGAATCCTATCTGCTGAAGCTGACAGCCTAATACCACCTCTGGCTCTAATTATCTTTTTATGCATTTTAGGGAAAACTTGGAGATCGGGGACCACAGGGATTACCGGGGCCGCCGGGACCAGAGGTAACAGCCAATACTCCAATACTGTCATACTTACAGCTGCTGCTGATTGAGATCCTCAAGGGCGCTGTCCACTGTCTGACTCCTCATCATAGTCCCTGATGTCGGGAGACTCTTCTGCTGCAGTTATTAGTGTTAGTGGGTGATGTCAGTCACAGCCGGCAGCTGGTGCTGCAGTTATTAATGTTAGTGGGTGATGTCAGTCACAGCCGGCAGCTGGTGCTGCAGTTATTAGTGTTATTGAGTGATGTCAGTCACAGCCAGGTGCTGGTGCTGCAGTTATTAGTGTTAGTGGGTGATGTCAGTCACAGCCAGCAGCTGGTGCTGCAGTTATTATTGTTAGTGGGTGATGTCAGTCACAGCCGGCAGCTGGTGCTGCAGTTATTATTGTTAGTGGGTGATGTCAGTCACAGCCGGCAGCTGGTGCTACAGTTATTAATGTTAGTGGGTGATGTCAGTCACAGCCAGGTGCTGGTGCTGCAGTTATTAGTGTTAGTGGGTGATGTCAGTCACAGCCAGCAGCTGGTGCTGCAGTTATTATTGTTAGTGGGTGATGTCAGTCACAGCCGGCAGCTGGTGCTACAGTTATTAATGTTAGTGGGTGATGTCAGTCACAGCCAGGTGCTGGTGCTGCAGTTATTAGTGTTAGTGGGTGATGTCAGTCACAGCCGGCAGCTGGTGCTGCAGTTATTAGTGTTAGTGGGTGATGTCAGTCACAGCCAGGTGCTGGTGCTGCAGTTATTAGTGTTAGTGGGTGATGTCAGTCACAGCCGGCAGCTGGTGCTGCAGTTATTATTGTTAGTGGGTGATGTCAGTCACAGCCGGCAGCTGGTGCTGCAGTTATTAATGTTAGTGGGTGATGTCAGTCACAGCCAGGTGCTGGTGCTGCAGTTATTAGTGTTAGTGGGTGATGTCAGTCACAGCCGGCAACTGGTGCTGCAGTTATTAGTGTTAGTGGGTGATGTCAGTCACAGCCGGCAGCTGGTGCTGCAGTTATTAATCTTAGTGGGTGATGTCAGTCACAGCCAGGTGCTGGTGCTGCAGTTATTAGTGTTAGTGGGTGATGTCAGTCACAGCCAGGTGCTGGTGCTGCAGTTATTAGTGTTAGTGGGTGATGTCAGTCACAGCCAGGTGCTGGTGCTGCAGTTATTAGTGTTAGTGGGTGATGTCAGTCACAGCCGGTAGCTGGTGCTGCAGTTATTAGTGTTAGTAGGTGATGTCAGTCACAGCCAGGTGCTGGTGCTGCAGTTATTAGTGTTAGTGGGTGATGTCAGTCACAGCCAGGTGCTGGTGCTGCAGTTATTAATGTTAGTGGGGGATGTCAGTCACAGCCAGGTGCTGGTGCTGCAGTTATTAATGTTAGTGGGGGATGTCAGTCACAGCCAGGTGCTGGTGCTGCAGTTGTTAGTGTTAGTGGGTGATGTCAGTCACAGCCGGCAGCTGGTGCTGCAGTTATTAATGTTAGTGGGTGATGTCAGTCACAGCCGGCAGCTGGTGCTGCAGTTATTAGTGTTAGTGGATGATGTCAGTCACAACCGGCAGCTGGTGCTGCAGTTATTAATGTTAGTGGGTGATGTCAGTCACAGCCGGCAGCTGGTGCTGCAGTTATTAGTGTTAGTGGGTGATGTCAGTCACAGCCGGCAGCTGGTGCTGCAGTTATTAATGTTAGTGGGTGATGTCAGTCACAGCCGGCAGCTGGTGCTGCAGTTAGTAATGTTAGTGGGTGATGTCAGTCACAGCCGGCAGCTGGTGCTGCATTTATTAATGTTAGTGGGGGATGTCAGTCACAGCCAGGTGCTGGTGCTACAGTTATTAATGTTAGTGGGTGATGTCAGTCACAGCCGGCAGCTGGTGCTGCTGTTATTAATGTTAGTGGGTGATGTCAGTCACAGCCAGGTGCTGGTGCTGCAGTTATTATTGTTAGTGGGTGATGTCAGTCACAGACGGCAGCTGGTGCTGCAGTTATTATTGTTAGTGGGTGATGTCAGTCACAGCCGGCAGCTGTTGCTGCAGTTATTAGTGTTAGTGGGTGATGTCAGTCACAGCCAGGTGCTGGTGCTGCAGTTATTAGTGTTAGTGGGTGATGTCAGTCACAGCCGGCAGCTGGTGCTGCAGTTATTAATGTTAGTGGGTGATGTCAGTCACAGCCGGCAGCTGGTGCTGCAGTTATTAGTGTTAGTGGGTGATGTCAGTCACAGCCAGCAGCTAGTGCTGCAGTTATTAGTGTTAGTGGGTGATGTCAGTCACAGGCAGCAGCTGGTGCTGCAGTTATTTGTGTTAGTGGGTGATGTCAGTCGCAGCTGGTGCTGCAGTTATTAATGTTAGTGGGTGATGTCAGTCACAGCCGGCAGCTGGTGCTGCAGTTATTAGTGTTATTGGGTGATGTCAGTCACAGCCAGCAGCTGGTGCTGCAGTTATTAGTGTTAGCGGGTGATGTCAGTCACAGCCGGCAGCTGGTGCTGCATTTATTAATGTTAGCGGGTGATGTCAGTCACAGCCGGCAGCTGGTGCTGCAGTTATTAATGTTAGTGGGTGATGTCAGTCACAGCCGGCAGCTGGTGCTGCAGTTATTAATGTTAGGGGGTGATGTCAGTCACAGCCGACAGCTGGTGCTGCAGTTATTAATGTTAGCCGGTGATGTCAGTCACAGCCGGCAGCTGGTGCTGCAGTTATTAATGTTAGGGGGTGATGTCAGTCACAGCCGACAGCTGGTGCTGCAGTTATTAATGTTAGTTGGTGATGTCAGTCACAGTCGGCAGCTGGTGCTGCAGTTATTAATGTTAGTGGGTGATGTCAGTCACAGCCGACAGCTGGTGCTGCAGTTATTAATGTTAGTTGGTGATGTCAGTCACAGCCGACAGCTGCTGCTGCAGTTATTAGTATTAGTGGGTGATGTCAGTCACAGCCGGCAGCTGGTGCTGCAGTTATTAATGTTAGTGGGTGATGTCAGTCACAGCCGTCAGCTGGTGCTACAGTTATTAGTGTTATTGGGTGATGTCAGTCACAGCCAGCAGCTGTTGCTGCAGTTATTAGTGTTATTGGGTGATGTCAGTCACAGCCAGGTGCTGGTGCTGCAGTTACTAATGTTAGTGGGGGATGTCAGTCACAGCCGGCAGCTGGTGCTGCAGTTATTAATGTTAGTGGATGATGTCAGTCACAGCCGGCAGCTGGTGCTGCAGTTATTAGTGTTAGTGGGGGATGTCAGTCACAGCCAGGTGCTGGTGCTGCAGTTATTAGTGTTAGTGGGTGATGTCAGTCACAGCCGGCAGCTGGTGCTGCAGTTATTAATGTTAGTGGGTGATGTAAGTCACAGCCGTTAGCTGGTGCTACAGTTATTAGTGTTATTGGGTGATGTCAGTCACAGCCAGCAGCTGTTGCTGCAGTTATTAGTGTTATTGGGTGATGTCAGTCACAGCCAGGTGCTGGTGCTGCAGTTACTAATGTTAGTGGGGGATGTCAGTCACAGCCGGCAGCTGGTGCTGCAGTTATTAATGTTAGTGGATGATGTCAGTCACAGCCGGCAGCTGGTGCTGCAGTTATTAGTGTTAGTGGGGGATGTCAGTCACAGCCAGGTGCTGGTGCTGCAGTTATTAGTGTTAGTGGGTGATGTCAGTCACAGCCGGCAGCTGGTGCTGCAGTTATTAGTGTTAGTGGGGGATGTCAGTCACAGCCAGGTGCTGGTGCTGCAGTTATTAGTGTTAGTGGGTGATGTCAGTCACAGCCGGCAGCTGGTGCTGCAGTTATTAATGATGTTGGGTGATGTCAGTCACAGCCAGCAGCTGGTGCTGCAGTTAATAATGTTAGTGGGTGATGTCAGTCACAGCCGGCAGCTGGTGCTGAGATTATTAGTGTTAGTGGGTGATGTCAGTCACAGCCGGCAGCTGGTGCTGCCGTTATTAGTGTTAGTGGGTGATGTCAGTCACAGCCGGCAGCTGGTGCTACAGTTATTAATGTTAGTGGGTGATGTCAGTCACAGCCGGCAGCTGGTGCTGCAGTTATTATTGTTAGTGTGTGATGTCAGTCACAGCCAGGTGCTGGTGCTGCAGTTATTAATGTTAGTGGGTGATGTCAGTCACAGCCGGCAGCTGGTGCTGCAGTTATTAGTGTTAGTGGGTGATGTCAGTCACAGCCAGCAGCTAGTGCTGCAGTTATTAGTGTTAGTGGGTGATGTCAGTCACAGGCAGCAGCTGGTGCTGCAGTTATTAGTGTTATTGGGTGATGTCAGTCACAGCCAGCAGCTGGTGATGCAGTTATTAGTGTTAGCGGGTGATGTCAGTCACAGCCGGCAGCTGGTGCTGCATTTATTAATGTTAGCGGGTGATGTCAGTCACAGCCGGCAGCTGGTGCTGCAGTTATTAATGTTAGTGGGTGATGTCAGTCACAGCCGGCAGCTGGTGCTGCAGTTATTAATGTTAGGGGGTGATGTCAGTCACAGCCGACAGCTGGTGCTGCAGTTATTAATGTTAGTTGGTGATGTCAGTCACAGCCGGCAGCTGCTGCTGCAGTTATTAGTGTTAGTGGGTGATGTCAGTCACAGCCGACAGCTGGTGCTGCAGTTATTAATGTTAGTTGGTGATGTCAGTCACAGCCGGCAGCTGGTGCTGCATTTATTAATGTTAGCGGGTGATTTCAGTCACAGCCGGCAGCTGGTGCTGCAGTTATTAATGTTAGTGGGTGATTTCAGTCACAGCCGGCAGCTGGTGCTGCAGTTATTAATGTTAGTGGGTGATGTCAGTCACAGCCTGCAGCTGGTGCTGCAGTTATTAGTGTTAGTTGATGATGTCAGTCACAGCCAGCAGCTGGTGCTGCAGTTATTAATGTTAGTGGGTGATGTCAGTCACAGCCGGCAGCTGGTGCTGCAGTTATTAGTGTTAGTGGGTGATGTCAGTCACAGCCAGCAGCTGGTGCTGCAGTTATTAATGTTAGTGCTGTATTAAATCTAGCAGCTCCATTGCCAGAGTTTTGCAACTTGCAGTCTCTTACATTTGGTCCTGTGTACTCAGCCTCTCTTGTAGCACCACAGTAACCTACACAGTACATGCCGGGGGCTATCCTATAAGACCTGATGCTGGCATACTTTTCCCCCGATGCTTCAGGTGGTTCAGGCACCCGAAGCATAATCCGCCACAAAGGGCCGTCGGAGCCGCGATAACACTTGGGATATGGGACTATATCTGATTTTGTGTTTTCGTGTGAGCTTGGGTCCAGTTTAACTGGATACCGTGATCATTTCTATTGTTCATTAATCACAATATCCGTTTGTTTTTATCGTCTGAAATCGCATCAGGGCTAATAGACTACGACCCATTATCTTTTAAATAATTCTAGTCAGACAGATAATTGTCCACCTTAAAAACAACTAACTTTAATTAGAATAAATGCCATAATTTCTGTGGCTTAAATACATTTAATCAGGGGGATCGCTAGATAAAATTAGGCTCCACAGCAACTGCCTGTAAATCCCTTAGGTACCATCCAATGGTAAAAAATCTATAGAACACATGGAACTTCAATAGGGAAGGTGGGTTAGGATAAGGTTGCGGGGGGAGGGTTAGGATAAGGCTGCTGGGGGAGGGTTAGGGTAAGGCTGCAGGTGGAGGGTTAGGGTAAGGCTGCGGGGGGAGGGTTAGGGTAAGGCTGCAGGGGGAGGGTTAGGATAAGGCTGCGGGAGGGGAGGGTTAGGATAAGGCTGCGGGGGGAGTGTTAGGATAAGGCTGCGGGGGGAGGGTTAGGATAAGGCTGCAGGGGGAGGGTTAGGATAAGGCTGCGGGAGGGGAGGGTTAGGATAAGGCTGCGGGGGGAGTGTTAGGATAAGGCTGCGGGGGGAGGGTTAGGATAAGGCTGCAGGGGGAGGGTTAGGATAAGGCTGCGGGAGGGGAGGGTTAGGGCTATAACACACACTCCGGTTTTCCCCGGATGGCAAAAAGCCGGACAAACTTTGTCCGGCTTTTTGCCATCCGGGAGAAACCGGCAGAGTCTGTCACACAGGACGGCTTTGAGCCGTGTGTGATGCTGTGCGCATGCGCAGCATCAGACACGGCTTCAGAAAAAAACGTTGGGTGTGAAAGCTCCCCTTCACACACACGGTTTACTGGCTACAAAGACGGCCCGGCGCCCGCCCGGCAGCCGGACCTTCCAGTGGTGAGACCCGGCTGCAACCCGGCAGCCGGGCCGGGGCCGTGCAGTGTCAAGGGACCCTACCCCTCACACTGTTAACTACAATGCCGGCACGGGAAAAAGCCGTCCGGCTTTTTCCCGGCCGGCAAGAGCCGGGTAGTGTGTTTTAGCCCTTAGGGTAAGGCTACAGGGGGAGGGTTAGGATAAGGCTGCGGGGGGAGGGTTAGGATAAGGCTGCGGGGGGAGGGTTAGGATAAGGCTGCATGGGGAGGGTTAGGGTAAGGCTGCGGGAGTGGAGGGTTAGAGTTAGGCTGCAGGAACGGAGGGTTAGGATAAGGCTGCAGGGGGAGGGTTAGGATAAGGCTGCGGGAGGGGAAGGTTAGGATTAAGCTGCGGGGGGAGGGTTAGAGTTAGGCTGCAGGGGGAGGGTTAGGATAAGGCTGCAGGGGGAGGGTTAGGATAAGGCTGCGGGGGGAGGGTTAGGATAAGGCTACGGGGGGAGGGTTAGGATAAGGCTGCGGGGGGAGGGTTAGGATAAGGCTGCGGGGGGAGGGTTAGGGTAAGGCTGCGGGAGGGGAGGGTTAGGGTTAGGCTGCAGGAACGGAGGGTTAGGATAAGGCTGCAGGGGGAGGGTTAGGATAAGGCTGCAGGGGGAGGGTTAGGATAAGGCTGCAGGGGGAGGGTTAGGATAAGGCTGCGGGAGGGGAGGGTTAGGATTAAGCTGCGGGGTTAGGGTTAGGCTGCAGAGGGAGGGTTAGGATAAGGCTGCGGGGGGAGGGTTAGGATAAGGCTGCAGCAGGGGAGGTTTAGGATTAAGCTAAGGGGGGAGGGTAAGGGTTAGGCTGCAGGGGGAGGGTTAGGATTAGGCTGCAGGGGGAGGGTTAGGATAAGGCTGCTGGGGGGAGGGTTAGGATAAAGCTGCGGGGGGAGGGTTAGGATAAGGCTGCGGGGGGGGGAGGGTTAGGATAAGGCTTCGGGGGGAGGGTTAGGATTAAGCTGCTGGAGGGGAGGGTGAGGGTTAGGCTGATGGAGGGGGAGGTTAGGGTTAGGCTGTGGGAGGGGAGGGTTAGGGTTAGACCATGGGAGGGGACGTTAGAGTTAGGCTTCGGAAGGAGAGAGTTAGGGTTAGGCTGCGGGAGGGTTGGGTTAGGGTTAGGCTGTGGGAGGAGTGGGTTAGGGTTACACCACAGGAGGGGACGGTTAGGCTACAGGGGTTAGCAATAAGGTTAGGCTTGTGTTTTGGAGTTAGTGATAGGGTTAGGCTTGTGTTTTGGGGTTAGCGATAGGGTTAGGCTTGTGTTTTGGGGTCAGCAATAAGGTTAGGCTTGTGTTTTGGGGTTAGCGATAGGGTTAGGCTTGTGTTTTGGGGTTAGCGATAGAGTTAGGCTTGTGTTTTGGGGTTAGCGATAGGGTTAGGCTTGTGTTTTGGGGTTAGCGATAGGGTTAGGCTTGTGTTTTGGGGTTAGCGATAGGGTTAGGCTTGTGTTTTGGGGTTAGCGATAGGGTTAGGCTTGTGTTTTGGGGTTAGCGATAGGGTTAGGCTTGTGTTTTGGGGTTAGCGATAGGGTTATGCTTGTGTTTTGTGGTTAGCGATAGGGTTAGGCTTGTGTTTCGTTGGTCAGGGTTAGGTTTATGAGTTAGCAGTAGGGTTATGGTTACCTTATACTGTGATGACATTCTGACCTTGTTGACATATTCACGTCGGTATTAGGAATGCTGACATGGTGTATGTAGTCCTAATATGCAGCTCCCGTACTGCATATATGGCAGTCTAGCTGGGGGGAACGCTGACGCCATATGGTGATGGGATGCCAGCTCCTGTCCCGGGAGACCATTGTCTGATTATGACATTCCCGCAGATCTAGGCGAGGAACGTATTAAACGCTGCAGCTATTTCTCATACGTGACCGATATACAGGGGCTAACAGCTGTGACATGTAAGACAGGGCAGCATATCATTATGTCCCTGTCTGTGTCACGCTTTCTATACGTTCTGTAGAATGATGTCAGTTATTGCTCACACTGAGTTCTACGCCACTAAGATAAATGCGCTGCGCAGAAGCGCGTTGTGAGGGGATGATAGATGTGTAGATGCATCAGGGCCCTCTGCACACACGTACTGCAGGCTGGCCACCATGGATGGTCATATGACGGTGATAATGTCCTAAAGCTTCCCCCGACTGAAGGCGTGCAGATTTACTCTCATAGACCCCGTCATACCCGTCCTCCGCTCCAGCTGGTTTATATTGCAGTCTGTAAATGGTTTGCAGGGTTCCTCAGACCTCATCCTTCTTACATACTAACCATCTGCTTCCCTCATCCCCCCAGGTGACTCTGTGTCATTAATCCAGAAGCTTCCTGTACTCAGCACTTGTTACAGGACTGTACTCAGATCTCATCTGCTCACCGTACAGCCCGAGCACACTGTCCTTATACAGTACACACACAGAGCACGCCTTATACAGTACACACTCAGAGCATGCCTTATACAGTACACACTCAGACAGAGCACGCCTTATACAGTACACACTCAGAGCACGCCTTATACAGTACACACTCAGACAGAGTACGTCTTATACAGTACACACTCAGGCAGAGCACGCCTTATACAGTACACACTCAGAGCATGCCATTTACAGTACATACTCAGACAGAGCACGCCTTATACAGTACACACTCAGAGCATGCCATATACAGTACACACTCAGGCAGAGCACGCCGTATACAGTACACACACAGAGCATGCCATATACAGTACACACTCAGGCAGAGCACGCCTTATACAGTACACACTCAGAGCATGCCATATACAGTACACACTCAGGCAGAGCACGCCTTATACAGTACACACTCAGAGCATGCCATATACAGTACACACTCAGGCAGAGCACGCCTTATACAGTATACACTCAGAGCATGCCATATACAGTACACACTCAGGCAGAGCACGCCTTATACAGTACACACTCAGAGCATGCCATATACAGTACACACTCAGGCAGAGCACGTCTTATACAGTATACACTCAGACAGAGTACGTCTTATACAGTACACACTCAGGCAGAGCACGTCTTATACAGTACACACTCAGGCAGAGCACGCCTTATACAGTACACACTCAGAGCATGCCATATACAGTACACACTCAGGCAGAGCACGCCTTATACAGTACACACTCAGAGCATGCCATATACAGTACACACTCAGGCAGAGCACGCCTTATACAGTACACACTCAGACAGAGTACGTCTTATACAGTACACACTCAGAGCATGCCATTTACAGTACATACTCAGACAGAGCACGCCTTATACAGTACACACTCAGAGCATGCCATATACAGTACACACTCAGGCAGAGCACGCCGTATACAGTACTCACACAGAGCACGCCTTATACAGTACACACTCAGAGCACGCCTTATACAGTACACACTCAGACAGAGTACGTCTTATACAGTACACACTCAGAGCATGCCATATACAGTACACACTCAGCAGAGCATGCCTTATACAGTACACACTCAGAGCATGCCATATACAGTACACACTCAGGCAGAGCACGTCTTATACAGTACACACTCAGACAGAGCACGCCTTATACAGTACACACTCAGACAGAGCACGCCTTATACAGTACACACTCAGAGCATGCCATATACAGTACACACTCAGACAGAGCACGCCTTATACAGTACACACTCAGACAGAGTACGTCTTATACAGTACACACTCAGACAGAGCATGCCTTATACAGTACACACTCAGGCAGAGCACGCCTTATACAGTACACACTCAGGCAGAGCACGCCTTATACAGTACACACTCAGGCAGAGCACACCTTATACAGTACACACTCAGGCAGAGCACGCCTTATACAGTACACACTCCGGCAGAGCACGCCTTATACAGTATACACTCACGCAGAGCACGCCTTATACAGTACACACTCCGGCAGAGCACACCTTATACAGTATACACTCAGGCAGAGCACGCCTTATACAGTATACACTCAGGCAGAGCACGCCTTATACAGTATACACTCAGGCAGAGCACGCCTTATACAGTACACACTCAGGCAGAGCATGCCTTATACAGTACACACTCAGGCAGAGCACGCCTTATACAGTGTACCTCAGGCAGAGCACGCCTTATACAGTATACACTCAGGCAGAGCACGCCTTATACAGTATACACTCAGGCAGAGCACGCCTTATACAGTACACACTCAGGCAGAGCACGCCTTATACAGTACACACTCAGGCAGAGCACGCCTTATACAGTGTACCTCAGGCAGAGCACGCCTTATACAGTACACACTCATTCAGAGCACGCCGTATACAGTATACACTCAGGCAGAGCACACTTTATACAGTACACACTCAGGCAGAGCACACTTTATACAGTACACACTCAGGCAGAGCACGCCTTATACAGTACACACTCAGGCAGAGCACGCCTTATAGAGTACACACTCAGGCAGAGCACACTCAGGCAGAGCACGCCTTATACAGTACACACTCAGGCAGAGCACACCTTATACAGTACACACTCAGGCAGAGCACACCTTATACAGTACACACTCAGGCAGAGCACGCCTTATACAGTATACACTCACCAGAGCACGCCTTATACAGTACACACTCCGGCAGAGCACGCCTTATACAGTACATACTAAGGCAGAGCACACCTTATACAGTATACACTCAGGCAGAGCACGCCTTATACAGTACACACTCAGGCAGAGCACGCCTTATACAGTTCACACTCAGGCAGAGCACGCCTTATACAGTACACACTCAGGCAGAGCACGCCTTATACAGTACACACTCAGGCAGAGCACGCCTTATACAGTATACACTCACCAGAGCACGCCTTATACAGTACACACTCCGGCAGAGCACGCCTTATACAGTACATACTAAGGCAGAGCACACCTTATACAGTATACACTCAGGCAGAGCACGCCTTATACAGTATACACTCAGGCAGAGCACGCCTTATACAGTACACACTCAGGCAGAGCACGCCTTATACAGTTCACACTCAGGCAGAGCACGCCTTATACAGTACACACTCAGGCAGAGCACGCCTTATACAGTGTACCCTCAGGCAGAGCACGCCTTATACAGTACACACTCATTCAGAGCACGCCGTATACAGTATACACTCAGGCAGAGCACACCGTATACAGTACACACTCAGGCAGAGCACGCCTTATACAGTATACACTCAGGCAGAGCACACCTTATACAGTACACACTCAGGCAGAGCACACCTTATACAGTACACACTCAGGCAGAGCACTCCTTATACAGTATACATTCGGACAGAGCACACCTTATACAGTACACACTCAGGCAGAGCACACTTTATACAGTACACACTCAGGCAGAGCACTCCTTATACAGTATACATTCGGGCAGAGCACTCCTTATACAGTACACACCCAGGCAGAGCACGCCTTATACAGTACACACTCAGGCAGAGCACACCTTATACAGTATACACTCAGACAGAGTACGTCTTATAACGTAAACACTCAGACAGAGCATGCCTTATACAGTACACACTCAGGCAGAGCACGCCTTATACAGTACACACTCAGGCAGAGCACACCTTATACAGTACACACTCAGGCAGAGCACGCCTTATACAGTACACACTCAGGCAGAGCACACCTTATACAGTACACACTCAGGCAGAGCACGCCTTATACAGTGTACCTCAGGCAGAGCACGCCTTATACAGTACACACTCAGGCAGAGCACGCCTTATACAGTACACACTCAGGCAGAGCACACCTTATACAGTACACACTCAGGCAGAGCACGCCTTATACAGTACACACTCAGGCAGAGCACGCCTTATACAGTACACGCTCAGGCAGAGCACGCCTTATACAGTGTACACTCAGGCACGCCTTATACAGTACACACTCAGGCAGAGCACGCCTTATACAGTGTACCTCAGGCAGAGCACGCCTTATACAGTACACACTCAGGCAGAGCACGCCTTATACAGTACACACTCAGGCAGAGCACACCTTATACAGTACACACTCAGGCAGAGCACGCCTTATACAGTACACACTCAGGCAGAGCACGCCTTATACAGTACACGCTCAGGCAGAGCACGCCTTATACAGTGTACACTCAGGCACGCCTTATACAGTACACACTCAGGCAGAGCACGCCTTATACAGTGTACCTCAGGCAGAGCACGCCTTATACAGTACACACTCAGGCAGAGCACGCCTTATACAGTACACACTCAGGCAGAGCACACCTTATACAGTACACACTCAGGCAGAGCACGCCTTATACAGTACACACTCAGGCAGAGCACGCCTCATACAGTACACGCTCAGGCAGAGCACGCCTTATACAGTGTACACTCAGGCACGCCTTATACAGTACATACTCAGGCAGAGCACACCTTATACAGTATACACTCAGGCAGAGCACGCCTTATACAGTATACACTCAGGCAGAGCACGCCTTATACAGTACACACTCAGGCAGAGCACGCCTTATACAGTACACACTCAGGCAGAGCACGCCTTATACAGTACACACTCAGGCAGAGAACGCCTTATACAGTACACACTCAGGCAGAGCACTCCTTATACAGTACACACTCAGGCAGAGCACGCCTTATACAGTATACATTCAGGCAGAGCACGCCTTATACAATATACACTTAGGCAGAGCATTCTATATGAATATACGCTCAGGCAGAGCACTCTATATGAGTATACGCTCAGGCAGAGCATTCTATATGAGTGTACGCTCAGGTAGAGCACTCAATATGAGTGTACGCTCAGGTAGAGCACTCTATATGAGTATACGCTCAGGCAGAGCATTCTATATGAGCGTACGCTCAGGTAGAGCATTCTATAAGAGTGTACGCTCAGGCAGGGCATTCTATATGAGTATACACTCAGGCAGAGCATTCTATAAGTGTACGCTCAGGCAGGGCATTCTATATGAGTATACACACAGGCAGAGCATTCTATATTGTGGTGTTTTGCACTATATAGTGTGAATAAGGGCACATTTGTGTGAGTGCAGCAGCTTTTGCAGTGCCAGGTGTGAGATACGGGCACACTGTAGTGTGTGTAATAGGGTCTGGAGACAGATTGGTTGGGGGGAGCAGCATGGCAGCTATGCAGCGGGTATGAGCGTTTGCTGACTGCTATAAGTATCTAGGTCTAGGATGGTGTCAGACATTCCTGTACACCTGCATGAGACCTGTTCTCACAGCACCAGACTGCTCACTGAGCATTGAGTCTGGCTGCCGTGTATGTGGCCGGCATGGTTGGCTGATGTGGCTCTAGGTTCCCTTCAGTCCTGGGCCCTAGCTGTGCCTCTGACCCCCCTTCTACAGTTCCCGTTAGTACGGTGTGCGTTCAGTCACTGTATGGAGCCGGCTGCCGTAGAACAGATGTCGCCCTTATACCACTAACCCTAGTTGCTAGATAGACTCATTTACGGTTCTGCTTGCGTCCTCAGAATTGGTGCTGTGACCTTAGTCCGGTACCTCCTGGTCATACTGTACCTCCTGGTCGTACCCAGGCCACTCAGCGCCCCCTGCTGTCCATGGTAATCTGTTTACCTCCACTCTGGCTCAGCCAAAGGGGAAGAGTGATGGTGCATGGGTGGTCAGGAGCATTGTCATCTCCAGGTGCAGTCACATGGTCCTATGGCTGGAAGTTGGTCCAGTAGGACTGCAGCTTCCATCTCCAGGTGCAGTCACATGGTCCTATGGCTGGAAGTTGGTCCAGTAGAACTGCAACTTCCATCTCTAGGTGCAGTCACATGGTCCTATGGCTGGAAGTTGGTCCAGTAGGACTGCAGCTTCCATCTCTAGGTGCAGTCACATGGTCCTATGGCTGGAAGTTGGTCCAGTAGAACTGCAGCTTCCATCTCTAGGTGCAGTCACATGGTCCTATGGCTGGAAGTTGGTCCAGTAGAACTGCAGCTTCCATCTTTAGGTGCAGTCACATGGTTCTATGGCTGGAAGTTGGTCCAGTAGGACTGCAGCTTCCATCTCTAGGTGCAGTCACAGGGTCCTATGGTTGGAAGTTGGTCCAGTAGGACTGCAGCTTCCATGAAGTTGTCCCAGTAGGACTGCAGCTTCCATCTCCAGGTGCAATCGCATGGTCTTATGGCTGGAAGTTGTTCCAGTAGGACTGCAGCCTCCATCTCCAGGTGCAGACGCATGGTCTTATGGCTGTAAGTTGTTCCAGTAGGACTGCAGTTTCCATCTCCAGGTGTAGTCACATGGTCCTATGGCTGGAAGTTGGTCCAGTAGGAGAGCAGCTTCCATCTCTAGGTGCAGTCACATGGTCCTATGGCTGGAAGTTGGCCCAGTAGGACAGCAGCTTCCATCTCCAGGTGCAGTCACATGGTCCTATGGCTGGAAGTTGGTCCAGTAGGACTGCAGCTCCATCTCTAGGTGCAGTCACATGGTCCTCTGGCTGGAAGTTGTTCCAGTAGGACTGCAGCTTCCAACTCCAGGTGCAGTCACATGGTCCTATGGCTGGAAGTTGGTCCAGTAGGACTGCAGCTTCCATCTCTAGGTGCAGTCACATGGTCCTATGGCTGGAAGTTGGTCCAGTAAGACTGCAGCTTCCATCTCCAGGTGCAGTCACATGGTCCTATGGCTGGAAGTTGGTCCAGTAGGACAGCAGCTTCCATCTCCAGGTGCAGTCGCATGGTCTTATGGCTGTAAGTTGTTCCAGTAGGACTGCAGCTTCCATCTCCAGGTGCAGTCGCATGGTCTTATGGCTGAAAGTTGTTCCAGTAGGACTGCAGCTTCCATCTCCAGGTGCAGTCATATGGTCCTATGGCTGGAAGTTGGTCCAGTAGGACTGCAACTTCCATCTCCAGGTGCAGTCACATGGTCCTATGACTGGAAGTTGGTCCAGTAGGACTGCAGCTTCTATCTCCTGGTGCAGTCACATGGTCCTATGGCTGGAAGTTGGTCCAGTAGGACTGCAGCTTCCATCTCCAGGTGCAGTCACATGGTCCTATGGCTGGAAGATGGTCCAGTAGGACTGCAGCTTCCATCTCCAGGTACAGTCGCATGGTCCTATGGCTGTAAGTTGTTCCAGTAGGACTGCAGCTTCCATCTCCAGGTGCAGTTGCATGGTCTTATAGCTGTAAGTTGTTCCAGTAGGACTGCAGCTTCCATCTCCAGGTGCAGTCGCATGGTCTTATAGCTGTAAGTTGTTCCAGTAGGACTGCAGCTTCCATCTCCAGGTGCAGTTGCATGGTCTTATAGCTGTAAGTTGTTCCAGTAGGACTGCAGCTTCCATCTCCAGGTGCAGTCGCATGGTCTTATGGCTGTAAGTTGTTCCAGTAGGACTGCAGCTTCCATCTCCAGGTGCAGTCGCATGGTCTTATAGCTGTAAGTTGTTCCAGTAGGACTGCAGCTTCCATCTCCAGGTGCAGTCGCATGGTCTTATGGCTGTAAGTTGTTCCAGTAGGACTGCAGCTTCCATCTCCAGGTGCAGTCGCATGGTCTTATAGCTGTAAGTTGTTCCAGTAGGACTGCAGCTTCCTTCTCCAGGTGCAGTCACATGGTCCTATGGCTGTAAGTTGTTCCAGTAGGACTGCAGCTTCCATCTCCAGGTGCAGTCGCATGGTCTTATGGCTGTAAGTTGTTCCAGTAGGACTTCAGCTTCCATCTCAAGGTGCAGTCGCATGGTCTTATAGCTGTAAGTTGTTCCAGTAGGACTGCAGCTTCCATCTCCAGGTGCAGTCACATGGTCCTATGGCTGTAAGTTGTTCCAGTAGGACTGCAGCTTCCATCTCCAGGTACAGTCACATGGTCCTATGGCTGTAAGTTGTTCCAGTAGGACTGCAGCTTCCATCTCCAGGTACAGTCGCATGGTCTTATAGCTGTAAGTTGTTCCAGTAGGACTGCAGCTTCCATCTCCAGGTACATTCGCATGGTCTTATGGCTGTAAGTTGTTCCAGTAGGACTGCAGCTTCCATCTCCAGGTGCAGTCATATGGTCCTATGGCTGGAAGTTGGTCCAGTAGGACTGCAGCTTCCATCTCCAGGTGCAGTCATATGGTCCTATGGCTGGAAGTTGGTCCAGTAGGACTGCAGCTTCTATCTCCAGGTACAGTCACATGGTCCTATGGCTGTAAGTTGTTCCAGTAGGACTGCAGCTTCCATCTCCAGGTACAGTCGCATGGTCTTATAGCTGTAAGTTGTTCCAGTAGGACTGCAGCTTCCATCTCCAGGTACACTCGCATGGTCTTATGGCTGTAAGTTGTTCCAGTAGGACTGCAGCTTCCATCTCCAGGTGCAGTCATATGGTCCTATGGCTGGAAGTTGGTCCAGTAGGACTGCAGCTTCCATCTCCAGGTGCAGTCATATGGTCCTATGGCTGGAAGTTGGTCCAGTAGGACTGCAGCTTCCATCTCCAGGTACAGTCGCATGGTCTTATGGCAGGAAGTTGGTCCAGTAGGACTGCAGCTTCCATCTCCAGGTGCAGTCATATGGTCCTATGGCTGGAAGTTGGTCCAGTAGGACTGCAGCTTCCTCTGTGAGTGAAGGGTTTGGGTTAGAATTCGCCCTTTCTAGTTGTACCCTCCGACTCTCTGTGTGATGCTTTTGGGGCTTCTCACCAGTTGTATAGTGAAGTCTAATTATTAAAAAAACACACAACTACAAAATATCTTTGCTTTTGGTTCCTTTTATATAGAATTTTATCCAACATTGTGATGTTTACAGTGTCCCCTCCATCCACCCCCAGACGTACTGGAGACAAGTAATCAACGCTGGGGCTCATCCCCACCTGCTGGCCACAGATAATACTGCAGCCGCTGCAATACTGACTCATGCAGCCAGATTGCCTCTTTTTCTGCCTCTGTTTATGTGTAACAGAATATACAATGTACCTGACCCAGGGCTGTTGTGACATCCGCAGGGCCATGGTGATAGTAAGGGGTGTGACCAGATCCAGGATGCGTGTTCCCTGTCAGCACCTGGCCGAGCCCTTCCAGAAGGCCTGGGTACCGGTACCCGCTCCCCCGTCACACACACCTCCCTGATCTGGGCATTCCTGAGCAGGTCTATGTTGGAGTGTTAGCTGTGTCTGCAGATAGTGCCGGACTAGAAATCCCTCTTGGCACAGTTCTGCGTTCTAGATACCCACATTATCCAGTGTATGCCTGATTGCGCTGTTGGGTTATGTATCCAGCCTTACGTTCTCTGTCCTGGCGCTGATGGCTGGCGTTGAGTGAGGAAGGAGCACGTGGGACGCGTGATTGCTAATTTACACTGATTTTACAATCTAGCACTTGTCCCGTAATCCAGGGTAATGAGCGCTAGTCCCTATCTGTCCACAGCGTTGACCGATGGATGCTGATAGTGTTTGGGTCTGTGTTTAAATAACCCGCTGCTATTCCTGCGTATGTCAGACATGTTTATATCCGTTCAGTTTACATTGCTGAAAACATCCCTGATTACTTCCCCAGCCCAGTTTCCCAGCCTGTTCATGTCGCCTTACTGGTTTCACACTGGAAAGTTGGCCCAATCGCGCT
The DNA here is from genome assembly GCF_028390025.1 of Pseudophryne corroboree. Taxonomy (NCBI): domain Eukaryota; kingdom Metazoa; phylum Chordata; class Amphibia; order Anura; family Myobatrachidae; genus Pseudophryne; species Pseudophryne corroboree. The sequence goes on from NC_086452.1 coordinate 8,351,153, forward strand.
GGCTGTAAATCCGACGTCTATTTATGTTTCCCAGACACTTTTCCCAGGGTGCAGAACAGCTAAGTAAGATGTCTGACAGTGCCAGTGCACACAGTATACAGAGAGGCGTCTCCTGCGCAGGCTGTGACGAGTTATACATTACATGCAATGTTTCACAGTCACCTAATGCAGCCCGCACTTTATACATTATTTGTAATAACTTTGTGCATGAATCAGTGTTAGTATACACGGAACCATCAGAACACGAAGACGTCACTATCTCAGCCGCGCTCTGATAATGTTGGATTTCAGGTATCGGACCCTGTAGTCAGATTTAGTTGTTTGCGGTTCATTTATCTGCCACGTTCTTGTGTAACTCAGTCATATAACAAGAAAACATTTTAGTCAGCGATGTGATATCCTGATTCTCCCCCTATTCCACTGTGCGTCCCGTTATGTAGTGTAATAATGTTTATAGGATTTCTCATATCAGAGACATTTATAAACCCTGATGCTTTACCCTAACCCTACAGTAATTCATGTCAGCCAATCAGATATTAGATTCCAATCTGTAGCCAGTACAAGAAAGTGTCAGCTATAATGTGATTGGTTACTAGGAATTCCAGCATCTTAGTCCTGCGCAGCCTTTTACATTAATGTTCCAGGTCTGTATATAATCCTTTACATTGGCAGAAATCTCTGTACAGACTTTATTTCCATTCTACATAAAGCGGATGGAAAACGTATCCGGTCCCTTGTTGAGCAGAGTTGGAGGCCAGGCCGCTACTGAATTACTGTGTCAGCTAAAACGGCAAACTCACCAGACAGGTGACAGATAGCGTTCATACGCTTATTGGGGGAATTCAGAGTTGTTCACAGCAGCAAATTTGTTAGGTAATGGGCAAAACCATGTGCAGTGCAGGTGGGGCAGATGTAACATGTGCAGAGAGAGTTAGATTTGGGTGGGTTAAATTCTGTTCAGGGTAAATACTGGCTGCTTTATTTTTACACTGCAATTTAGATTTTAGTTTGAACACACCCCACCCAAATCTAACTCTCTCTGCACATGTTACATCTGCCCCACCTGCACTGCACATGGGGGGTCATTCAGAGTTGTTCACTCGCTAGCAGATTTTAGCAGCATTGCACACGCTAGGCCGCCGCCCTCTGGGAGTGTATCTTAGCTTAGCAGAAGTGCGAATGAAAGATTAGCAGAATTGCGAATAGAAATTTCTTAGCAGTTTCTGAGTAGCTTGAGACTTACTCCTACACTGCGATCAGCTCAGCCCGTTTCGTTCCTGGTTTGACTTCCCCGTTTCTCCAGACACTCCCGCGTTTTATCCTGGCACGCCTGCGTTTTTCCGCACACTCCCAGAAAACGGCCAGTTTCCGCCCAGAAACACCCACTTCCTGTCAATCACACTCCGATCACTTCAACGATGAAAATTCTTCGTTCGGACGTGAGTAAATCTACTAAGTTTTGTGCTAAAATACTTAGCGCATGCGCACTGCGTACCATGCGCATGCGCATTTTCGCCTTAATCGCTCCGTTGCGAAAATCGGCAACGAGCGAACAACTCGGAATGACCCACATGGTTTTGTCCATTAGCTAACAAATTTGCTGCTGCCATCAACTCTGAATTACCCCCATTGTCTTCCAGAAGGCAGCAGTAAAATGAACAACAATCATTTATAGAACTGATCGGGTTAGGGTTCGGGTTAGTGTTAGCCATTAGCTCTAACCCTAAGTATAAAAATAAAAAGACACACTATGCAGAGAATAGCACTCAGCCTGCAGGGGGCGCTACAAAGTCTATGACGTACAGGACCAATACACTGTGGTGGAGCATTTATCATAATAGTAGAAGAAAACATAGGTAAAGGACACGGAGTCCCAGAGCAGAGTGCTGGTGGATTACTGGCTAGAACTCTCCGGCTGCCGCTCCCCTATAGATTGTAAGCTCCCAAGGCTCTCTTCCCGCATCTCTCCATTGCTGACAGTGACACGGAACCTTCGTGTGGCACCACAGTATAATAATAACAGGCAGCTATACCAGCTGCTAAGGCCTGCCCTAGACTGTGACGGCCAATGAGAGGAGCCGTGACGTAGACTCACCAGCTGCCTGTGATCTATGTACATTAAACCAATGATAATTTCCTGCGCTCCAAAGGTGCGCTACACTAATCTACACAAATACCGCCAACCATCAGAGATAAAATTATAGATACAGAATGTAGAAAATGCGCTCCCTATTGGGGTGAAAACATTCAATCCACAATACTTAATGTACAACAGATGAGTTTTCCTGGTAGTCCACATAGAACAGTTCTGTAAGGTTCTTTTCAGTCAGATTGTTATCAATCAATCATATCAGTGGGTAAAAACAAGCGACAACAGGTGATCAATCCAATTTACTGCGCACCCTTATTGATGACTTGTAATTATTCACCCAATGAAGCTAATTAAAAACTTCCAAATGAGTTGCTTTTAGCCTTAAGCTCAGCAGCTATAAAAACAATATTGCAAAATTGGATTCATCCTAACCCTCCGTCGTTTCCCTATATCAGAATGGATTGGGTGGAAACGATGGCCCTCATTCCGAGTTGTTCGCTCGCTAGCTGCTTTTATCAGCATTGCACACGCTAGGCCACCACCCTCTGGGAGTGTATCTTAGCTTAGCAGAATAGCGAACGAAAGATTAGCAGAATTGCTACTAAATATTTCCCTGCAGTTTCTGAGTAGCTCCAGACCTACTCACAGATTGCAATCACCTTAGTCTGTTTAGTTCCTGGTTTGACGTCACAAACACGCCCTGCGTTCGGCCAGCCACTCCCCCGTTTCCCCAGCCACTCCTGCGTTTTAGCCTGACACGCCTGGATTTTTAGCACACTCCCGTAAAACGGTCAGTTACCTCCCAGAAACACCCACTTCCTGTCAATCACTCACCGATCAGCAGAGCGATGGAAAAGCGTTACTCGCCCCTGTGTAAAATGGCATCGTTTTGTGTGAAATTACTTGGCGCGTGCATCCTGCGGCCCATACGCATGCGCAGAACAGCCGGTTTTTAGCCTGATCACTATGCTGCGAAAAACGGCAGCTAGCGATCAACTCGGAATGACCCCCCCATGTTTGTTTGATAAAGAAAAACGGGTTGGTCCATTCTTTGATGTCTGGGAAAGTTACATAGCAACACAAACTTTATCAGTACGTGGGGGAATCCATGAAAGCTTACGTCTGACTTCATGGTATGGATAACGTAACCTGGACGGGTTCCCTCCCATTGTTTTTGATTAATTCGTTCCCCTGAACGTTATTTTGATGTGGGATGTGGGTTTTGAATTGAACTTTTATATTTTACACTATGTGTTTATTGCATACCATTTCCTTACTCTCCTTGCTATTGGCTGATAATTGATGAATGACGCTACATGGTATTACATATGTCATGTCAATGCTTTATTGCGCTCATTCTGTACAGACACGTCTTGTGAATGATGTATTTTTATTAATGGTTCAATAAAAATGAAAGATTAAAAAAAAACTTCTTAATGCCTAATTAGTCATTGGGGATTGGCAAGGGGTTCTGGAGCAAGTCCCAACATGTTTGACTTAAAATAATGATTTTCCCGATCATCTCTCACCCTCAGGAGGGTGTGCACGGAAAAACGCAGATTTACTCTCAGAGAAGCAACGCCAGTGTGTGATTGGATTGCAGATGCAGGTCGTGGTGCCAGTTACCACAAAAACGTCTCTAGCTCGCTCCTAATTGGATTGACCTCTGTGCTGAAATAAGCACTATAGGGGGAGCAAATAGAGTTGTTTTGTTTTAAATAAATACAAACTTTACTGAACATTCTGTTTCTAGATCCCTTTTAAGAACTCCTGACCCCGTTGGTTCAGTAATTGCGTGACAGGAGTATTTCCTTCCCTGTCAGGAGGCCGTTTCCCATGGAAGCATTAAACTCTAATAACATAATTTGCTTTAATCTTTGTAGATACGCTCTTTGAAGTTTGCTCATGAAACCAGCTACGGGATTGGAAATCAGGTTCTAGTGAAAGCTTTGTAATATCCGTGTGCACAGACACGAAATCACCTGATCATAAATATATATACATATATATATATATATATTGTATTTCCCCAAATCAGATCGCGTTACCACAGCCGTACAATGGGGCACATGTTACATTCAGTATTACAGACTGATAAATACAGTGTACGGACTGGATGTCATACATTAACATCTCCTATATACACAACAGTTGACCTCTTCTGGCCGTAAAGGTCATTTCTGAACACGTGCCGTCTCCCAACCCCTATTTAAATAATCTTGTACCAAAAAATGAAATCTTATTCCTGCAATTGATTGCAAAACGAGAGGCCTAATTCATAATTGTAGAGAATTGTACAGCTGGGAGAAAGCGACTGTGCAATTCCAGAGATGCCTCCAGTTAGCATTTGCGAGATCCGAGGACCGCGTCTGCAGACACAGCCTGATATCACCATCTTGACCGTCAGTCACAATTTGCAATATATTTAAACACCGGTCAGTCTATGTAAGCTGAACGTTGCGTCCGACAACACAGACCCTGGACCCGTCACGTCTTCAACACGCAACGTGTCCCCGTTGTGAAGAAAGCGCCGCGTGCCCCCCAAACTCTGCATCATGACAGGTGGCTACAAGGGATATCACAAAACCCGTTGCGCAGACCTGCCACCATTGGATCTGTACACTGGGTTGACGTACGAATCTGAGTTAGTCCCTGTGTACGCTCCTGAACCTAGCTCACATTCAGGAGATGCAAAATGTTCAGCCCATGAACACTGGCATCTTGTACAGCAAATCCACGTACTGCTTTCTTACAATCAGTGTGTGACAGCGTTAATATTTTCACACTATCGTAAATTCCCTTCATCAATCAGCTCCCAGTACTCACCTGGCCTGTATTGCTTTTCTATTACTGAGTCCTCATACAAACTGGCAATGCCTGTGTCAAGTACCTGCACTCAGCACAAGATGATGCATGTAAGTGCTACACCCTACGATGAACACCTATAGCATTGCTCATTCACTTCAGGCATAATAGCCTCTTTGCCCCAAGCACTGCTTGTGCTCCGCGATACTTTGCTCCACTGGAATGTTAAGACTTTATCACATCGCTCTGGGTTTAGGCATTTGGAAGAAGATGGAGACAAAACAAGGCTCATAGCGGTAGTGAGGTGGCAGGCTAAGATCTGGGTAGACCACAAGCTACAGTAGTACGCAGGGAGAGGTCAGGGCAGACAGCAAGCGACAGTAGTACGCAGGGAAAGGTCAGGGCAGACAGCAAGCGACAGTAGTATGCAGGACAAGGTCAGGGCAGACAGCAAGCTACAGTAGTATGCAGGACAAGGTCAGGGCTGACAGCAAGCGACAGTAGTACGCAGGGAAAGGTCAGGGCAGACAGCAAGCGACAGTAGTATGCAGGACAAGGTCAGGGCAGACAGCAAGCTACAGTAGTACGCAGGGAAAGGTCAGGGCAGACAGCAAGCGACAGTAGTATGCAGGGAAAGGTCAGGGCAGACAGCAAGCGACAGTAGTATGCAGGACAAGGTCAGGGCTGACAGCAAGCTACAGTAGTATGCAGGACAAGGTCAGGGCAGACAGCAAGCGACAGTAGTATGCAGGACAAGGTCAGGGCAGACAGCAAGCTACAGTAGTATGCAGGACAAGGTCAGGACAGACCGCAAGCTACAGTAGTATGCAGGGAAAGGTCAGGGCAGACAGTAAGCTACAGTAGTATACAGAACAAGGTCAGGGCAGACAGCAAGCTACAATAGTATGCAGGCCAAGGTCAGGGCAGACAGCAAGCAACAGTAGTATGCAGGGAAAGGTCAGGGCAGACAGCAAGCGACAGCAGTATGCAGGGAAAGGTCAGGGCAGACAGTAAGCTACAATAGTATGCAGGCCAAGGTCAGGGCAGACAGCAAGCAACAGTAGTATGCAGGGAAAGGTCAGGGCAGACAGCAAGCAACAGTAGTATGCAGGGAAAGGTCAGGGCAGACAGCAAGCGACAGCAGTATGCAGGCCAAGGTCAGGGCAGACAGCAAGCGACAGTAGTATGCAGGGAAAGGTCAGGGCAGAGAGAAAGCTACAGTAGTATGCAAGGAAAGGTCAGGGCAGACAGCAAGCTACAGTAGTATGCAGGGAAAGGTCAGGGCAGACAGCAAGCTACAGTAGTATGCAAGGAAAGGTCAGGGCAGACAGCAAGCTACAGTAGTATGCAGGGAAAGGTCAGGGCAGACAGCAAGCGACAGTAGTATGCAGGGAAAGGTCAGGGCAGACAGCAAGCGACAGTAGTATGCAGGGAAAGGTCAGGGCAGACAGCAAGCGACAGTAGTATGCAGGGAAAGGTCAGGGCAGACAGCAAGCGACAGTAGTATGCAGGGAAAGGTCAGGGCAGACAGCAAGCGACAGTAGTATGCAGGGAAAGGTCAGGGCTGACAGCAAGCTACAGTAGTATGCAGGCTAATTGTCTAGGCCACGTGGCAAGCTACAGTACAGTAGGCACAGGTATCTATAATGGGGTGGAAGTCAGTGATAGATTCTGATAAGTAAAAGGTAAGCGTTAATTAGAAGGGTCCAAGCAATCACATGATTATAATAGAAATGAGCTTTGTAATACAACTGTGCATTGCTGGGATAACTCTGGTAACTACAGGTTCCAGCATCTGCGCTCACCCCGGATGGTAGAAAGGCCACGGACGCATGCCGTTATCTGGAGCAGCATCTTACTGTGTACCGAGCCCTGAACCGCACATGCAGATAACAGTATGTGACATCCGGTGTCACTGGCGTGTAGTAATGTAACATCCGGGGCGCCGGGCCACAGAGAGCGAGGCTTAGATGTCACCGCCCCATTGTTCTCCTCCATTGTTCTCCCTGTGTGGGGGACTCAGCTAATATAAACTCACTATTGTCAAATCTGGAGATTACCACCACAGATGTTACATAAGGAATGGGAGATATACGCAGCAGTCTGAATGTTATAACGTGCTTTATATAACGTCTTTATTTCTCTTCCTGATCAGGGCTTTCCAGGAGACATTGGCTTACCCGGGTTAAATGGGCCTGAAGGGCCGAAGGTAAGTGTATGGCGTCACACATTGCCACAGTAGCGGTATGTACACATGATACTATGATAATAACACTTACACGGTGACATCATTCAGTTATAGGCGGAGTTCAAAACATGAAACAATAATAATGAGTATTAAATCCCCGGGGTCCGGCCTTCCTGCTGATACGATGAGGCACCCAGAGATACACTCCCTGCTCCTACGGAGACAGGTCTTCCAACAAGGTGTCAGCTCCGGAGGGGAGGGGCTCTGACAACCCTGGTGTGTGTATGACACAGGCCAGCAGCAGAGGGGAGGGGCTCTGACAACCCTGGTGTGTGTATGACACAGGCCAGCAGCAGAGGGGAGGGACTCTGACAACACTGGTGTATGACCCAGGTCAGCAGCAGAGGGGAGGGGCTCTGACAACGCTGGTGTATGACTCAGGCCAGCAGCAGAGGGGAGGGATTCTGACAACGCTGGTGTGTGTATGACTCGGGCCAGCAGCAGAGGGGAGGGGCTCTGACAACGCTGTGTGTGTATGACCCGGGCCAGCAGCAGAGGGGAGGGGCTCTGACAACGCTGGTGTGTGTATGACACAGGCCAGCAGCAGAGGGGAAGGGCTCTGACAATGCTGGTGTGTGTATGACCCAGGTCAGCAGCAGAGGGGAGGGGCTCTGACAACGCTGGTGTATGACTCAGGCCAGCAGCAGAGGGGAGGGATTCTGACAACGCTGGTGTGTGTATGACTCGGGCCAGCAGCAGAGGGGAGGGGCTCTGACAACGCTGGTGTATGACTCAGGCCAGCAGCAGAGGGGAGGGACTCTGACAACGCTGGTGTATGACTCAGGCCAGCAGCAAAGGGGAGGGACTCTGACAACGCTGGTGTATGACCCAGATCAGCAGCAGAGGTGAGGGACTCTGACAACGCTGGTGTATGACTCAGGCCAGCAGCAGAGGGGAGGGCTCTGACAACGCTGGTGTATGACCCAGGCAGGCAGCAGAGGGGAGGGGCTCTGACAACGCTGGTGTGTGTGTGACCCAGGCCAGCAGCAGAGGGGAGGGGCTCTGACAATGCTGGTGTGTGTATGACCCAGGCCAGCAGCAGAGGGGAGGGGCTCTGACAACGCTGGTGTGTGTGTGTGACCCAGGCCAGCAGCAGAGGGGAGGGGCTCTGACAATGCTGGTGTGTGTATGACCCAGGCCAGCAGCAGAGGGGAGGGGCTCTGACAATGCTGGTGTGTGTATGACCCAGGCAGGCAGCAGAGGGGGGGGCTCTGACAACACTGGTATGTGTGTGACCCTGGCTGTGTGTGACCCTGGCCAGCAGCAGAGGGGAGGGGCTCTGACAACGCTGGTTTATGACCCTGGCCAGCAGCAGAGGGGAGGGGCTCTGACGACGCTGGTGTGTTTGTGACCCATGCCATCAGCAGAGGGGAGGGGCTCTGACAACGCTGGTGTGTGTGTGACCCAGGCCAGCAGCAGAGGGAAGGGGCTCTGACAACGCTGGTGTGTGTATGACCCAGGCCAGCAGCAGAGGGGGGGGGGGCTCTGACAACACTGGTATGTGTGTGACCCTGGCCAGCAGCAGAGGGGAGGGGCTCTGACAACGCTGGTGTATGACCCAGGCAGGCAGCAGAGGGGAGGGTCTCTGACAATGCTGGTGTGTGTGTGACCCAGGCCAGCAGCAGAGGGGAGGGGCTCTGACAACGCTGGTGTATGACTCAGGCCAGCAGCAGAGGGGAGGGACTCTGACAACGCTGGTGTATGACTCAGGCCAGCAGCAGAGGGGAGGGACTCTGACAACGTTGGTGTATGACCCAGATCAGCAGCAGAGGGGAGGGACTCTGACAACACTGGTGTATGACTCAGGCCAGCAGCAGAGGGGAGGGACTCTGACAACGCTGGTGTGTGTATGACCCGGGCCAGCAGCAGAGGGGAGGGGCTCTGACAACGCTGGTGTGTGTATGACCCAGGCCAGCAGCAGAGGGGAGGGGCTCTGACAACGCTGGTGTATGACCCAGGCAGGCAGCAGAGGGGAGGGGCTCTGACAACGCTGTTGTGTGTGTGACCCAGGCCAGCAGCAGAGGGGAGGGGCTCTGACAACACTGATGTGTGTATGACCCAGGCTAGCAGCAGAGGGGAGGGGCTCTGACAACGCTGGTGTGTGTGTATGAAACAGGTCAGCAGCAGAGGGGAGGGGCACTGACAACGGTGGTGTGTGTATGACCCAGACAAGCAGTAGAGGGGAGGGGTCCTGAAACCGCTGGTGTGTATATCACCCAGGTCAGCAGCAGAGGGGAGGGGCTCTGACAACGCTGTGTGTGTATGACCCGGGCCAGCAGCAGAGGGGAGGGGCTCTGACAACGCTGGTGTGTGTATGACCCAGGCCAGCAGCAGAGGGGAGGGGCTCTGACAACGCTGATGTATGACCCAGGCAGGCAGCAGAGGGGAGGGGCTCTGACAACGCTGGTGTGTGTGTGACCCAGGCCAGCAGCAGAGGGGAGGGGCTCTGACAATGCTGGTGTGTGTATGACCCAGGCAGGCAGCAGAGGGGTGGGGGGCTCTGACAACACTGGTATGTGTGTGACCCTGGCCAGCAGCAGAGGGGAGGGGCTCTGACAACGCTGGTTTATGACCCTGGCCAGCAGCAGAGGGGAGGGGCTCTGACGACGCTGGTGTGTGTGTGACCCATGACAGCAGCAGAGGGGAGGGGCTCTGACAACGCTGGTGTGTGTATGACCCGGGCCAGCAGCAGAGGGGAGGGACTCTGACAACGCTGGTGTGTGTATGACCCAGGCAGGCAGCAGAGGGGAGGGACTCTGACAACGCTGGTGTGTGTATGACCCAGGCAGGCAGCAGAGGGGAGGGACTCTGACAACGCTGGTGTGTGTATGATCCAGGCAGGCAGCAGAGGGGAGGGGCTCTGACAACGCTGGTTTATGACCCTGGCCAGCAGCAGAGGGGAGGGGCTCTGACAACGCTGGTGTGTGTGTGTGTGACCCAGGCCAGCAGCAGAGGGGAGGGGCTCTGACAACGCTGGTGTGTGTGTGTATGACCCAGGCCAGCAGCAGAGGGGAGGGGTTCTGATAACGCTGGTGTGTGTATGACCCGGGCAGGCAGCAGAGGGGAGGGGCTCTGACAACGCTGGTTTATGACCCTGGCCAGCAGCAGAGGGGAGGGGCTCTGACAACGCTGGTGTGTGTGTGTGTGTGACCCAGGCCAGCAGCAGAGGGGAGGGGCTCTGACAACGCTGGTGTGTGTGTGTATGACCCAGGCCAGCAGCAGAGGGGAGTGGTTCTGATAACGCTGGTGTGTGTATGACCCGGGCCAGCAGCAGAGGGGAGGGACTCTGACAACGCTGGTGTGTGTATGACCCAGGCAGGCAGCAGAGGGGAGGGACTCTGACAACGCTGGTGTGTGTATGACCCAGGCAGGCAGCAGAGGGGAGGGGCTCTGACAACGCTGGTGTGTGTATGACCCAGGCCAGCAGCAGAGGGGATGGGAGCATTGCTGGACTGTTACAGACATCGGGGAACACCGGACCACAGCTAGCTTATATTGTTCCAGCTACAACAGCATTCTCATAGAACAGGCTGTAATCAATCATTTGTCGCTACCGACCAATCCACTCTAGGGTATTTACTAATTACAGATGGGGCCTTGGAGAGAGATAAAGTGCCTGGAGATAAAGTACCAGCCAATCAGCTCCTAACTGTAATTTTTCAAACACAGCCTGTAACATGGCAGTTAGGAGCTGATTAGCTGGTACTTTATCTCCATCCCAGGCTCAGTATATAGACCCCATAGTTCTCTATAATTGTATACAGACAATAAAGCGTTAGCTCCACGGTGCAGTGAGACGCACCTGTAGTCCGGAGCACTGTGCAGCCTGTATGTATCCTCACATCCGCCATTTCCTAACGCTGAGGGGATGGGATGTGATCTGTGTAGTGTTTATAGCAATTACTACTTGTTATGGCATTACGTGTTGAGTTGAGGTTTTTGCATTTATAATCCTATCACATAAAGGGCAAGTAAACCAATATCTGACCTCCATAAGGGGCGCATGAATGTCAGTCTCGCCCTCACTTTCCTCTTACGTTTTCCTAATAAGCGCAGGTGAGTGACCTCAGAAGCCGATATAGTCAGCGCCACCACAACGTCTATAAAGTGATAATGTAGTTACACTGGGACATGACTGGGAATATAACCGTGTCTGTCATCTAGGAGAGCAGCAAGCCAATCACAGTGTCCCGGCATTGCCGCGCCCTGGAGTGATGGAAGAGATAGACGCACCACCCTTCCATACAGCTGTCAGTAAAGGATAGCTCAGACATTACTGTCATACAGTCACATGACATATACCGGGCATATCCGTAATCTGCCCTATTACTGTACACAGACTGCGGTATTTATATACTGATGAACGCAGCGTCTACGCAGAGAGAGCCATGTACTAAGGACATTCAGGCAGACAGTTGTGTCTCAGTGTGTCCTTATTCTCATTCATTTAACTCAATAAAATAATTCTGGAATGAGTAATATTTCAGGGAAAAATGGAAACATTGAAATTAAAGTGTCGGGGGTGCAGGTGAATGAGAAGTAGGGAAAGTATTATAGTGACGTTACTATGTCACCTCCATGTTACTATCCCCTAAAAGAAGGTGCATCAGATTGTACAGTTCACAAAAGCAAATTGTGGGTCTGCAACTTTCTGATGCGCTGAGCAGACAGAGGCGCATCTATGCTGGACGCGGTGAGCGGTAGCCTGTGTCGCAGGTCTTTCTGTCCTGTATATGAGTAGTAGCCTGTGTCACAGGTCTCTCTGTCCTGTATATGAGCAGTAGCCTGTGTCACAGGTCATATGAGTAGTAGCCTGTGTCACAGGTCTCTCTGTCCTGTATATGAGCGGTAGCCTGTGTCACAGGTCTTTCTGTCCTGTATATGAGCGGTAGCCTGTGTCGCAGGTCTTTCTGTCCTGTATATGAGCAGTAGCCTGTGTCACAGGTCTCTCTGTCCTGTATATGAGTAGTAGCCTGTGTCACAGGTCTCTCTGTCCTGTATATGAGCGGTAGCCTGTGTCACAGGTCTCTCTGTCCTGTATATGAGCGGTAGCCTGTGTCACAGGTCTCTCTGTCCTGTATATGAGCAGTAGCCTGTGTCACAGGTCTCTCTGTCCTGTATATGAGCGGTAGCCTGTGTCACAGGTCTTTCTGTCCTGTATATGAGAGGTAGCCTGTGTCACAGGTCTCTCTGTACTGTATATGAGCGGTAGCCTGTATCACAGGTATCTCTCTCCTGTATATGAGTAGTAGCCTGTGTCACAGGTCTCTCTGTCCTGTATATGACCGGTAGCCTGTGTCACAGGTCTCTCTGTCCTGTATATGAGTAGTAGCCTGTGTCACAGGTATCTCTCTCCTGTATATGAGCGGTAGCCTGTGTCACAGGTCTCTCTGTCCTGTATATGAGCAGTAGCCTGTGTCACAGGTCTCTCTGTCCTGTATATGAGCGGGAGCCTGTGTCACAGGTCTCTCTGTCCTGTATATGAGCGGTAGCCTGTGTCACAGGTCTTTCTGTCCTGTATATGAGCAGTAGCCTGTGTCACAGGTCTTCCTGTCCTGTATATGAGCGGTAGCCTGTGTCGCAGGTATTCCTGTCCTGTATATGAGCGGTAGCCTGTGTCACAGGTCTCTCTGTCCTGTATATGAGCAGTAGCCTGTGTCACAGGTCTTCCTGTCCTGTATATGAGCAGTAGCCTGTGTCACAGGTCTCTCTGTCCTGTATATGAGCAGTAGCCTGTGTCACAGGTCTCTCTGTCCTGTATATGAGCAGTAGCCTGTGTCACAGGTCTCTCTGTCCTGTATATGAGCAGTAGCCTGTGTCACAGGTCTCTCTGTCCTGTATATGAGTAGTAGCCTGTGTCACAGGTCTCTCTGTCCTGTATATGAGCAGTAGCCTGTGTCACAGGTCTCTCTGTCCTGTATATGAGCAGTAGCCTGTGTCACAGGTCTTTCTGTCCTGTATATGAGCGGTAGCCTGTGTCACAGGTCTCTCTGTCCTGTATATGAGCGGTAGCCTGTGTCACAGGTCTTTCTGTCCTGTATATGAGCGGTAGCCTGTGTCACAGGTCTCTCTGTCCTGTATATGAGCGGTAGCCTGTGTCACAGGTCTTCCTGTCCTGTATATGAGTAGTAGCCTGTGTCACAGGTCTTCCTGTCCTGTATATGAGTAGTAGCCTGTGTCACAGGTCTCTCTGTCCTGTATATGAGCAGTAGCCTGTGTCACAGGTCTTCCTGTCCTGTATATGAGTAGTAGCCTGTGTCGCAGGTCTTTCTGTCCTGTATATGAGCGGTAGCCTGTGTCACAGGTCTCTCTGTCCTGTATATGAGCGGTAGCCTGTGTCACAGGTCTTTCTGTCCTGTATATGAGCAGTAGCCTGTGTCACAGGTCTTCCTGTCCTGTATATGAGCGGTAGCCTGTGTCGCAGGTATTCCTGTCCTGTATATGAGCGGTAGCCTGTGTCACAGGTCTCTCTGTCCTGTATATGAGCAGTAGCCTGTGTCACAGGTCTTCCTGTCCTGTATATGAGCAGTAGCCTGTGTCACAGGTCTCTCTGTCCTGTATATGAGCAGTAGCCTGTGTCACAGGTCTCTCTGTCCTGTATATGAGCAGTAGCCTGTGTCACAGGTCTCTCTGTCCTGTATATGAGCAGTAGCCTGTGTCACAGGTCTCTCTGTCCTGTATATGAGTAGTAGCCTGTGTCACAGGTCTCTCTGTCCTGTATATGAGCAGTAGCCTGTGTCACAGGTCTCTCTGTCCTGTATATGAGCAGTAGCCTGTGTCACAGGTCTTTCTGTCCTGTATATGAGCGGTAGCCTGTGTCACAGGTCTCTCTGTCCTGTATATGAGCGGTAGCCTGTGTCACAGGTCTTTCTGTCCTGTATATGAGCGGTAGCCTGTGTCACAGGTCTCTCTGTCCTGTATATGAGCGGTAGCCTGTGTCACAGGTCTTCCTGTCCTGTATATGAGTAGTAGCCTGTGTCACAGGTCTTCCTGTCCTGTATATGAGTAGTAGCCTGTGTCACAGGTCTCTCTGTCCTGTATATGAGCAGTAGCCTGTGTCACAGGTCTTCCTGTCCTGTATATGAGTAGTAGCCTGTGTCGCAGGTCTTTCTGTCCTGTATATGAGCGGTAGCCTGTATCACAGGTCTCTCTGTCCTGTATATGAGCGGTAGCCTGTGTCGCAGGTATTCCTGTCCTGTATATGAGCGGTAGCCTGTGTCACAGGTCTCTCTGTCCTGTATATGAGCGGTAGCCTGTGTCACAGGTCTCTCTGTCCTGTATATGAGCGGTAGCCTGTGTCACAGGTCTTTCTGTCCTGTATATGAGCAGTAGCCTGTGTCACAGGTATCTCTCTCCTGTATATGAGCGGTAGCCTGTGTCACAGGTCTCTCTGTCCTGTATATGAGTAGTAGCCTGTGTCACAGGTCTCTCTGTCCTGTATATGAGCGGTAGCCTGTGTCACAGGTCTCTCTGTCCTGTATATGAGTAGTAGCCTGTGTCACAGGTCTTTCTGTCCTGTATATGAGTAGTAGCCTGTGTCACAGGTCTCTCTGTCCTGTATATGAGCAGTAGCCTGTGTCACAGGTCTCTCTGTCCTGTATATGAGCAGTAGCCTGTGTCACAGGTCTCTCTGTCCTGTATATGAGCGGTAGCCTGTGTCACAGGTCTCTCTGTCCTGTATATGAGTAGTAGCCTGTGTCACAGGTCTCTCTGTCCTGTATATGAGCAGTAGCCTGTGTCACAGGTCTCTCTGTCCTGTATATGAGCAGTAGCCTGTGTCACATGTCTTTCTGTCCTGTATATGAGCGGTAGCCTGTGTCACAGGTCTCTCTGTCCTGTATATGAGCAGTAGCCTGTGTCACAGGTCTCTCTGTCCTGTATATGAGCAGTAGCCTGTGTCACAGGTCTTTCTGTCCTGTATATGAGCGGTAGCCTGTGTCACAGGTCTCTCTGTCCTGTATATGAGCGGTAGCCTGTGTCACAGGTCTTTCTGTCCTGTATATGAGCGGTAGCCTGTGTCACAGGTCTTTCTGTCCTGTATATGAGCGGTAGCCTGTGTCACAGGTCTCTCTGTCCTGTATATGAGCGGTAGCCTGTGTCGCAGGTATTCCTGTCCTGTATATGAGCGGTAGCCTGTGTCACAGGTCTTTCTGTCCTGTATATGAGTAGTAGCCTGTGTCACAGGTCTCTCTGTCCTGTATATGAGCAGTAGCCTGTGTCACAGGTCTTCCTGTCCTGTATATGAGCGGTAGCCTGTGTCACAGGTCTCTCTGTCCTGTATATGAGTAGTAGCCTGTGTCACAGGTCTCTCTGTCCTGTATATGAGTAGTAGCCTGTGTCACAGGTCTTTCTGTCCTGTATATGAGCAGTAGCCTGTGTCACAGGTCTCTCTGTCCTGTATATGAGCAGTAGCCTGTGTCACAGGTCTCTCTGTCCTGTATATGAGCGGTAGCCTGTGTCACAGGTCTCTCTGTCCTGTATATGAGCGGTAGCCTGTATCACAGGTCTCTCTGTCCTGTATATGAGCGGTAGCCTGTGTCACAGGTCTCTCTGTCCTGTATATGAGTAGTAGCCTGTGTCACAGGTCTTTCTGTCCTGTATATGAGCAGTAGCCTGTGTCACAGGTCTCTCTGTCCTGTATATGAGCGGTAGCCTGTATCACAGGTATCTCTGTCCTGTATATGAGCGGTAGCCTGTGTCACAGGTCTCTCTGTCCTGTATATGAGCAGTATCCTGTGTCACAGGTCTCTCTGTCCTGTATATGAGCAGTAGCCTGTGTCACAGGTCTCTCTGTCCTGTATATGAGCAGTAGCCTGTGTCACAGGTCTCTCTGTCCTGTATATGAGCAGTAGCCTGTGTCACAGGTCTCTCTGTCCTGTATATGAGCGGTAGCCTGTGTCACAGGTCTCTCTGTCCTGTATATGAGTAGTAGCCTGTGTCACAGGTCTCTCTGTCCTGTATATGAGCAGTAGCCTGTGTCACAGGTCTTTCTGTCCTGTATATGAGCGGTAGCCTGTGTCACAGGTCTCTCTGTCCTGTATATGAGTAGTAGCCTGTGTCACAGGTCTCTCTGTCCTGTATATGAGCGGTAGCCTGTGTCACAGGTCTTTCTGTCCTGTATATGAGCGGTAGCCTGTGTCACAGGTCTCTCTGTCCTGTATATGAGTAGTAGCCTGTGTCATAGGTCTTTCTGTCCTGTATATGAGTAGTAGCCTGTGTCACAGGTCTCTCTGTCCTGTATATGAGCAGTAGCCTGTGTCACAGGTCTCTCTGTCCTGTATATGAGCGGTAGCCTGTGTCACAGGTCTCTCTGTCCTGTATATGAGCAGTAGCCTGTGTCACATGTCTCTCTGTCCTGTATATGAGCGGTAGCCTGTGTCACAGGTCTCTCTGTCCTGTATATGAGCAGTAGCCTGTGTCACAGGTCTTTCTGTCCTGTATATGAGCGGTAGCCTGTGTCACAGGTCTCTCTGTCCTGTATATGAGCAGTAGCCTGTGTCACAGGTCTCTCTGTCCTGTATATGAGCAGTAGCCTGTGTCACAGGTCTTTCTGTCCTGTATATGAGTAGTAGCCTGTGTCACAGGTCTCTCTGTCCTGTATATGAGCAGTAGCCTGTGTCACAGGTCTTTCTGTCCTGTATATGAGCGGTAGCCTGTGTCACAGGTCTTTCTGTCCTGTATATGAGCGGTAGCCTGTGTCACAGGTCTCTCTGTCCTGTATATGAGCGGTAGCCTGTGTCGCAGGTATTCCTGTCCTGTATATGAGCGGTAGCCTGTGTCACAGGTCTTTCTGTCCTGTATATGAGTAGTAGCCTGTGTCACAGGTCTCTCTGTCCTGTATATGAGCAGTAGCCTGTGTCACAGGTCTTCCTGTCCTGTATATGAGCGGTAGCCTGTGTCACAGGTCTCTCTGTCCTGTATATGAGTAGTAGCCTGTGTCACAGGTCTCTCTGTCCTGTATATGAGCAGTAGCCTGTGTCACAGGTCTTCCTGTCCTGTATATGAGCAGTAGCCTGTGTCACAGGTCTCTCTGTCCTGTATATGAGCGGTAGCCTGTGTCACAGGTCTCTCTGTCCTGTATATGAGTAGTAGCCTGTGTCACAGGTCTCTCTGTCCTGTATATGAGCAGTAGCCTGTGTCACAGGTCTCTCTGTCCTGTATATGAGCAGTAGCCTGTGTCACAGGTCTTTCTGTCCTGTATATGAGCGGTAGCCTGTGTCACAGGTCTCTCTGTCCTGTATATGAGCGGTAGCCTGTGTCACAGGTCTTTCTGTCCTGTATATGAGCGGTAGCCTGTGTCACAGGTCTTTCTGTCCTGTATATGAGTAGTAGCCTGTGTCACAGGTCTCTCTGTCCTGTATATGAGCAGTAGCCTGTGTCACAGGTCTTCCTGTCCTGTATATGAGTAGTAGCCTGTGTCGCAGGTCTTTCTGTCCTGTATATGAGCGGTAGCCTGTGTCACAGGTCTCTCTGTCCTATATATGAGCGGTAGCCTGTGTCACGGTCTCTCTGTCCTGTATATGAGCGGTAGCCTGTGTCACAGGTCTCTCTGTCCTGCATATGAGCGGTAGCCTGTGTCGCAGGTCTTTCTGTCCTGTATATGAGTAGTAGCCTGTGTCGCAGGTCTTTCTGTCCTGTATATGAGTAGTAGCCTGTGTCGCAGGTCTTTCTGTCCTGTATATGAGCGGTAGCCTGTGTCGCAGGTCTCTCTGTCCTGTATATGAGCGGTAGCCTGTGTCGCAGGTCTTTCTGTCCTGTATATGAGCGGTAGCCTGTGTCGCAGGTCTCTCTGTCCTGTATATGAGCAGTAGCCTGTGTCACAGGTCTTTCTGTCCTGTATATGAGTAGTAGCCTGTGTCACAGGTCTTCCTGTCCTGTATATGAGCAGTAGCCTGTGTCACAGGTCTCTCTGTCCTGTATATGAGCGGTAGCCTGTGTCACAGGTCTCTCTGTCCTGTATATGAGTAGTAGCCTGTGTCACAGGTCTCTCTGTCCTGTATATGAGCAGTAGCCTGTGTCACAGGTCTCTCTGTCCTGTATATGAGCAGTAGCCTGTGTCACAGGTCTTTCTGTCCTGTATATGAGCGGTAGCCTGTGTCACAGGTCTCTCTGTCCTGTATATGAGCGGTAGCCTGTGTCACAGGTCTTTCTGTCCTGTATATGAGCGGTAGCCTGTGTCACAGGTCTTTCTGTCCTGTATATGAGTAGTAGCCTGTGTCACAGGTCTCTCTGTCCTGTATATGAGCAGTAGCCTGTGTCACAGGTCTTCCTGTCCTGTATATGAGTAGTAGCCTGTGTCGCAGGTCTTTCTGTCCTGTATATGAGCGGTAGCCTGTGTCACAGGTCTCTCTGTCCTATATATGAGCGGTAGCCTGTGTCACGGTCTCTCTGTCCTGTATATGAGCGGTAGCCTGTGTCACAGGTCTCTCTGTCCTGCATATGAGCGGTAGCCTGTGTCGCAGGTCTTTCTGTCCTGTATATGAGTAGTAGCCTGTGTCGCAGGTCTTTCTGTCCTGTATATGAGTAGTAGCCTGTGTCGCAGGTCTTTCTGTCCTGTATATGAGCGGTAGCCTGTGTCGCAGGTCTCTCTGTCCTGTATATGAGCGGTAGCCTGTGTCACAGGTCTTTCTGTCCTGTATATGAGCGGTAGCCTGTGTCACAGGTCTTTCTGTCCTGTATATGAGTGGTAACCTGTGTCGCAGGTCTTTCTGTCCTGTATATGAGCGGTAGCCTGTGTCGCAGGTCTCTCTGTCCTGTATATGAGCGGTAGCCTGTGTCGCAGGTCTTTCTGTCCTGTATATGAGCGGTAGCCTGTGTCGCAGGTCTCTCTGTCCTGTATATGAGCGGTAGCCTGTGTCACAGGTCTTCCTGTCCTGTATATGAGTAGTAGCCTGTGTCGCAGGTCTTTCTGTCCTGTATATGAGCGGTAGCCTGTGTCACAGGTCTCTCTGTCCTATATATGAGCGGTAGCCTGTGTCACGGTCTCTCTGTCCTGTATATGAGCGGTAGCCTGTGTCACAGGTCTCTCTGTCCTGCATATGAGCGGTAGCCTGTGTCGCAGGTCTTTCTGTCCTGTATATGAGTAGTAGCCTGTGTCGCAGGTCTTTCTGTCCTGTATATGAGTAGTAGCCTGTGTCGCAGGTCTTTCTGTCCTGTATATGAGCGGTAGCCTGTGTCGCAGGTCTCTCTGTCCTGTATATGAGCGGTAGCCTGTGTCACAGGTCTTTCTGTCCTGTATATGAGCGGTAGCCTGTGTCACAGGTCTTTCTGTCCTGTATATGAGTGGTAGCCTGTGTCGCAGGTCTTTCTGTCCTGTATATGAGCGGTAGCCTGTGTCGCAGGTCTCTCTGTCCTGTATATGAGCGGTAGCCTGTGTCGCAGGTCTTTCTGTCCTGTATATGAGCGGTAGCCTGTGTCGCAGGACTCTCTGTCCTGTATATGAGCAGTAGCCTGTGTCACAGGTCTTTCTGTCCTGTATATGAGTAGTAGCCTGTGTCGCAGGTCTTTCTGTCCTGTATATGAGCAGTAGCCTGTGTCACAGGTCTCTCTGTCCTGTATATGAGCAGTAGCCTATGTCACAGGTCTTTCTGTCCTGTATATGAGTAGTAGCCTGTGTCGCAGGTCTTTCTGTCCTGTATATGAGCGGTAGCCTGGGTCGCAGGTCTTTCTGTCCTGTATATGGCACAGCTAAACGCAGGCTGGGGCTTCTCATAAGTCTGTGAAAGAGAATTGTAATCACTTTTTATCCCCAGGGTCTTATTGGAGACAGAGGACCCGCCGGTACACAAGGCCCAAAAGGAGAAGAGGTGAGGACAGCAATCTGCACGCTAATAATGACATCACTAATTGTTCTTTACATCATACATCATGGTGATTGGCTGTTACAGGAAACGGAATATCTCCATTGTGGCCACTATCATGTGTATGTGTAATGTGCGCGCTGCCCTGACACGTAGTTCCTGCATATATGTGATGGGAAACGGTAGAAGCATATGTCTGTTATATATCAGTGCTGAGAGAAGATGCGTTATAGCGGCGCTCACCACCAGTCACCATCACTACAGCGACTAACACGTGAGCACCTGCGTTTGGTCACTTGCATCGTTTGCATTCGGGGTATCTTCGGAGAGCACGCTATTGATATGGCGCGGGAAGCAGCTCCGGTTATAATGCGGTTAGTCTCCTATTATCGGAATGACTGGGATTCATTGTCACACTACATACATGGTATGAGCCGGGGAACGGTCCTGTAATAGATGGTCCCCAGCCGGCTTCCATCAGTGCTGTATGTAGTCACAGTCACTTGTTATAGTGTAGCCCTGGTGTGGCACCATATGGCGCGCCGTAAGGTCACAGAGAGGAAGTAGGCATTACCATGTCTGTCCTGCAGGGGGCGCTCACACCCAGACACCAGCGGTAGCCTTGGATAACGTCCAGTGTCTGTAAGCCTGTAGCTGGGTATGTAGTATCAGGGGTTACTGACTTCTGCACGGCCGCCAGGCCAAGCATTGCGTGTAATATGTCATCGTCTCAACACGTATGTAACTCACAGCGCATCCTCCCACATTCAGAGTTGTATTTACTATGTGCGGATTTCACTTCTAGTTATTTTTTAATGTTTAGGCTACACATATAAGACGCAATTTCTATCATATGTCCACTCTATTGCATTACGTATTTGCCTTTTCCAGGGAGAAGAAGGGCCGCTGGGACCTCGGGGTAGTCTTGGACCAGTGGTATGTCTGTTCATCGCTTTGCTATTGAATATTATTATTTATACAGCTAAGACTATCACTCCATCCACAATATGGAGCTCAGCTAGTAACCCTGGGGAAGGAACGTCTTTGGGTAGGACTGTAAGTGACTCCGCCGCAGCCCCGGTCGCTGTATTCTCTGGATACTGGACACGCCATGGGATGCTCAGCGTATCTCCGACACGTGGGAATCATCTGCTTCCATAGTGGTCCTCAGAGGAGACACTGATGCAGCTCATTGCACAGCGCAGATCAGGAGAGTCCTAAGGCTATAGCGATGTTGTGCTAAACCTCATTACTTCTCTTGCTAGGGAGGCATCAGCTGGATTTCCTCTTAGACGGCTTCTCTTGTCTGGTGTGATAACCACGTGTCTTTCCTGGCAGTAGGATTCCTAAATATAGACCTACTAATTACTCAGCGGAGTGCAAGATGAGAGAACGTTTGAGGATCAAAGCAGTCAGTGTCACCCAACATAGAAAACGTGAATTGTCTCCTGCTCATTCTGGTAGACTTAAACTTCTGGCTTTGGCTGATCTCCCACGGCTAATGGGCGGATAGACAGAGAGATGACTGATATCTCCATCCTGGAACCATTGCTGTGATCCACAGCAGCACAGTCTGTCTGGGAGGCCTAGAGATGCTATTTTATATCTCCTGTCCTCTGTGACTAGTAACTAACTAAAACCATATACCATATAAGAATATGTATATTACAAGGAAGCGCATATATATAATCTATTTGATTAAAAATTGTAAATATTTTTTATTTAGTATTCAATTTTCTTAATAATGCATGACATAATAAAACCTTAAAACACACCAAATCTGCAGTGCAAAGAAGTCCAGAAACTGTGACTATTACCGTCCAGATAACCATATACCGCTGGAGCTCCAATAAGGATTTTCTTTAAGCACACTAAGTGCTATTTTTGTAACTCCCCGGTGAAAAGCTGGTTATTTTAAAGTGATATCCGTTGTTACTTTGTATCCACTAGCCAGAACAATATACTTTGTAGGAACTGCAAATGTTCACAATGTGCCTGCCGCACAGCAGCTAGTGTCCCCTTTCTCACCCCACCGCCAATGATTATTGCTCACCACAGCCGTACGTTGAAGCCTCAGTGCGGCTAGATCTTAAATGGTTAGTACCGCCGCTCCCGCCAGAGAACTTCGGTACTAACCATTTAAGATCTAGCCGCACTGAGGCTTCAACGTACGGCTGTGGTGAGCAATAATCATTGGCGGTGGGGTGAGAAAGGGGACACTAGCTGCTGTGCGGCAGGCACATTGTGAACATTTGCAGTTCCTACAAAGTATATTGTTCTGGCTAGTGGATACAAAGTAACAACGGATATCACTTTAAAATAACCAGCTTTTCACCGGGGAGTTACAAAAATAGCACTTAGTGTGCTTAAAGAAAATCCTTATTGGAGCTCCAGCGGTATATGGTTATCTGGACGGTAATAGTCACAGTTTCTGGACTTCTTTGCACTGCAGATTTGGTGTGTTTTAAGGTTTTATTATGTCATGCATTATTAAGAAAATTGAATACTAAATAAAAAATATTTACAATTTTTAATCAAATAGATTATATATATGCGCTTCCTTGTAATATACATATTCTTATATGGTATATGGTTTTAGTGTTTAAGTTTGGAGTAAGGTAGAATACTCTATTGGGAGCTGCAAATATATCATTTAAAATTGGTACCCATCTAAGGAGTTAGTTTTAGTGCGCTTGATTGTTACACAGGTTTGACAGTTGAAATCATTAGTGGTTAGACAGTCAAAGCTGTGTGGTTTTGTCTCTGTGACTAGTATCTGCTGGGGTGGCCGGGCTCGTGTTCTCCAGCTCGGTGGTACAGGACTGCAAGTTCTCTAGAGGAACACAGCTTGAGATGTGACCTCAGTGGGTTCTCCTGTATGGTGCCATGTGAACTCTGAGACTACAGTTCCTCCCAATGTGAGTGTCCCTGGATGTGCACTCTATAATATGAAGGACCGTCTGTTCTCTTGTCTGTTGAAGGAGATCTTGACTTGAGTTCCCCTGGAGTTTAGGTGTCTTGTTTGGCTTTGGGGGGAGCATCTTTGGCATCTGGGATCTCCTCAGCTGTCTCTTTTGCCCAATGGGGCGCAGCTGTCTATACAATCTTTTGCAAGATCCTCCCTCTCTAAATGAATGCCAAATTAAACAAATATTTATGTCATGATTTTTTTAATGTCAATTTTCACAAGTTGCTCCTCATCCCCACCCCCCATTACATTTGTGAAGAAGTGTATTTAATCACATTTTGACATCAGTAATGGCAATATGACATTTTTCCATTACAGGCCAGGTTTTAAGGATATCCATGCTTGTGCACAGGTGACTTCATTAGTGCCTCAGTCAATTTGATTTCAACATCTGGACTCAAGCATGGATATCCTTAAAACCTGGACTCTAATGGCGGAGTTTGATGTAACAGACAGCTAACTAGCTGGGCTACCAGGAGACATCACCAGTCAGTCATGGACAGACCTCCTCTCTGAGAGCCTCACGCAGTCTCCTGGCTGCTAGGTGACCGTCACTGATGTAGATGCACTGTTCCATCCAGCATGGCTGCACAAACCTGTATATTGCACAATATGACTTATAGAACTCATTACACATAACATTCACCCTGACAGACGTGGGGCTGAGCAATGCACAGGGTCACTGGTAAGTTTTCCAAACACCAGGGCTGCACCCTACAGTCACCAGACAGCGGCTCTACAGATACCTTGTGATAAGTCACATACTGTATCTGTACTGTTCTGTACACAGGAGTGTCGTCCGCTCATTCCCAATTACACACTGCCATCTTAGCCTACATATAGGACCTGATTCATGTTTGTAAGTAAAGCGAGCAACTGGACAATACCATGCTGCACTGCAGACGGGGCAGATGTAACATGTGCAGAGAGAGTTAGATTTGGGTGGGGTGTGTTCAAACTGAAATAGAATTATTAGGTTTAAAATAAATGCTGTTGAACGTAGTATTTCATATAGTGTGTAATAATGTGGTCCTCCTTATACTGTGTATACAGCCCTATACGGAGGTATCTGAGGTGTTTCATTCATTACAGATATGTCTCTTCCTCTCTCATTTGTTGGCAGGGAAGACTGGGACGTAAAGGCTATGCCGGGGAAGCAGGGCTGGAAGGCTTGAAGGTAATTGCGCTGATCTGTTATAAAGTGCAGCTGTAGGGTGAGGTACTAGCGCAGACCCCCCTCAGAATGAGATCACCATCTGTGGGACATGAAAGGGTTCTCGCTTCCTCTTAGCCGCATGTCTTGGCTTCTACGTCATCGGACTATATGGAGAAATTAACATCCTTTGTTTCTAATTAATATGTATCATGTTCAGCGAGTGCTTTGGGCTCCACTCTGCAACGTGCACTTTTAGCTTTGTTTTATCTTCATCCATTTGTACAGCTCTATAATAAGTGTCAGCGGAGGTTCTCCAGCTGCTCCTGAGTCCAGCCACCTCAAGGGATGACACTGTAGGATAAATGTGTAGTGAGTATATACTCACCCCCATTGGCGTTATTCACATTTTATTTTCTTACATCATGGAGTCCAAATGGAATTTTTAACTCTTAATCAAAAACTCTATGATGTCATAGCAAAGCTTTTTCTGAATTACAAATACACAAATAAATACTAAGAACGCAGAAGTGAACAACGGCGCAGGTAAATTAGTTGTCTTCAGATGTTACCTGACTGATTGGAGGCCTCATGTGGACTGTGGTTAAATTGATTTAAAAATACATATACTTATCTGCAGAGGTCTCTCACTGTTAGCAAGAGCTTCATTATGAAGATCAGAGAACATACAAAACAAATCTGTGAAAAAAGTATTGTAAAGCATATAAGAAAATTTCAGATATTTTTATATATATTCTGGAGCACTGTCTACTCCCTCATAGAGAATTAAAGAACGTGGATCTCCCCCACGGATTGGTCATCTGCCCTTTATATGTCCAGAGCTGGTCTCCCCGGAGCTGTATGTGATCCTTTGCCCCCCCCCCCCCCCCTGTATGGACTCTCTCAAGTCTCTTCTCTGCTGCCTCCCTTCTTCCCCTCAGTTGTCCCTTATAGAGGCCGTCCTCCTAAACAGAGCATTATGAGCACATGTTAGGGAGGCCACTGGCAGGGATGGTGACACTGTCCACGAGACAACATTAGGAGTAGGAGGACCACATGATGAGGGGAGGAAGATTCTGCGGTTTGGCAAGACAAATTTTTTTTGGACTCAACGTGGTCGAAAATAATGGAGCACGATAAAGCCAAATCTTGTAGCAAACCTGCTGCAGCATCTAAGAGACCTTGAGCGTGGTGGGAGAACCATATTGTAGCAGGACAGTGACACAAAGTATGAATTTAGAGGGTCTGAGTTCCAATTAAAAACAATGTCGTGGAGAAGTCCAAAGAAGAATGGTGGACATTGAGCAAAGCTGCATTAGGAAATCTTCAACCAATAATTACAATAAGGGGACTATTTACTTCTCTAATCAGTTATTGCCTGTTTTGTATTTGTGATTGTGACCGGACGGTCCCGTCCGAAAGCCCTCACCGCTTTTGCGTCCCATCTCAAGTACACAGAATGGAGTTTTAGGTCACACGGGACCTGGCCATACAAGGGATTCCCGCTTACCGTCAGTAACCGCCTGTTAATGACTCCACCCACTGCGCAGTGGGCGGGTTTATGCTGCCACTACCAAACTCCTAACCTGCCGTGGCGTCTGGAACCATGGTTCTGCTCTGTATGCGTCGACACGCTGTCTTACCACACCTGTGTGGTGTTGACGAAACCCCACTAGTCACTTGACTAGGCCTATGCTGGTAGCTGGCGGAAGGCGGAGCTTGGAGACGCTGGTTGCTCCTGGACAGACGGAAAATGGAGCTAGGTTTCGCCTAGCCCTGCAGGTCACAAGATGAAGCGGTCGTCTTGAGGAAAATTATGTTTATTTGCAATAGTTCCAAAGAGAACTCTTCCCTATTGCTAGGGGCAACAGCATACAGCAAGATGTTACAGCAGAAAGTAGTTGGTATAATCCACACTGAAGCTCACAGGCCTCCTCTTTTTATACAGTAAAACCGCAATGCATCTCAGGGGGTACTCCATGTCCTACCACCTGGGAGTTTACACTTTGCCATTGATACATTTATTAACAAATGTTCCTCATCCTTTTCCTGTCACACACAAAGTCCTTGTAATTTAAACATAAATCTGCATCCTAGATAATGCAGCCTAAAAAATCTTACATCAAACTGTTGTTAAACGAAACCCACTAGTTTTCATTCATAAAACACAATGTGATTAACATGTTCCTGTCTCTCTCACATCTCCATATAAAACCAGTTTTGGCTTATCACACAACATGAGATGCTGGAAACACAAACAGTCTTCTCTCCAAACCTTCCTTTGTATCTCAAAGAAAATGTTTGTCCACCAAAAGCCTGCCAATTGTCACCTATTCTCTGCTGCTGCTAGGACAATTAACATACGGCTTTCTATGCAAAAGTGTCTCAAGAACTATTGTCAAGGCCTTTTTAGAAACAAAATACCTGGTGCTTTTCTCATAAGTGCCCTGTCCATCATTTACTCTATAACTGTACAGTCCATCATTCTCCAACTGCGCGCTGCGCAGCGATATAACATGACACATTATCAAACATATTTTGAAACAGTCCGCGCCTGGCGCCGTAAGTACATTTAACAGTGGCGCCAAGCGCCTATTGTCCTTAAAATGGCGCCGGGCACTTAAAGGGTTAACCCCTTATGTGCCATGGCCACCATTAACCATGTGGCTGCCAGGGTCTCCAGCCACAGTGATTATTTCACAACAAGTTTTAGGTGGAAGGTGTAAATTTAGTTAATTTAAAATATTTTTTTGTGTGGTTTGTAGAAGGCAATTTAGCAAAGTAAAAACTGTCAGATCGGAAACCACTACCATCGGAAACCACTACCTGGGATCCATACAAATGGCACAATGTATCAAGTGATAGTTTCCAACACCTCACAGAGAGGTGCTTTTTTTCCTTAATATGTGGTTCTCATGGATGAGATTTATCAAATTGCTTGTGTTATAAGTATGATGCCAATAAATAAGGTGCCTTTATCAGTTGAAAAATACATGAAGGCACATAACTCATGGCACATACTGTTGGGATATGGCATCAGCTACAGTATATCTTGTAGCTATTATGGATGGACAGTAGGTGGCATTGTATTTTTTTAGTTGTCCCTGAGTAGTCTCTTCTTTGTACTTTCTTCTAGATTATAATGGCTAATCTTCCATGTTATAAAGTTCACCTTTACTGGTCACAGTAAAAAAAATATACTGAAATTTACCCTGCTTGTTGCTTGAAGAAAGGAGACTATTCTGCAACAGAGCACAACAGAAGAATACAAGCAGTATTTCAATGACAAAAACAATATATGAGTAATTGAGCACTGTATTTCAATGGAAGTAAAGAAAACAAAAGCATATGACCTGCAGCTCCAGAACATAAACTAGTAGTAACTAAATTGGATAATGACAGTTTGCAGCTGTAAGGTTGACACACTGCTCTCCAGTGATGATTTCTGGCGGGTTACTACTACAGGCATTCCATAGGCTAATAACCAAGAATAGTGAAAGAAAAACTGCCACAAATGAGCTGTGGGAGGCATTACAGAAGCTGCATGAAAGATCCTGTCTAATGACAAAGCTATTTGCACTGCGGAAACAATACCAAATGAGACACGGGAAAGGAAAGGACATGATGAGACTTATACCCCTTTCACACTGCCAATGCTGGATCCCACTCGGGAATCCCCACCCGGGAATTGGAAATGGGTCCTTCGCGGGTGGGATCCGGCATTGGACCCTAACAGGATCC
This sequence comes from Pseudophryne corroboree, assembly GCF_028390025.1. NCBI lineage: Eukaryota > Metazoa > Chordata > Amphibia > Anura > Myobatrachidae > Pseudophryne > Pseudophryne corroboree. The sequence goes on from NC_086452.1 coordinate 8,378,960, forward strand.
TAACCAACCTGGCAATATGCCATGCCACTTGCCATAGCGGCGGGGGGCGGACCTGGCAGCGAAGGCAGCGCTGAGAGGTGAGCTCATCTTTGCGCCGCCTCTTCTCTATCTAGTTAACAAGTCGACCTGAGAACCTGTTTACGCTGCCAATGAATTAGTTTGAATCAGTTTGAATTACCAGTTCAGGCAACTCGCATTTTGATCATGGCGCTTTCACACCGCACTGAACCGTGTCGACCTGGGTTATTTGTAGTGTGAAAGGTGTAATAGAAACTCCAACCAATGTGTGAGAAAATAAAGCAAAATCATTTAGTCATGTCTATTCAGTCTTCAAATAAGGTCAGTGACTGCACCGGTGTCAGTGACACCTGGTGCGCCAAATACCCCCCTTAGAGAAAGCATCCATTTACATCACTCCCGGGGCTGGGGAGCTGAGAAGGAAAGCATGTTTCAGGTTCCAGAAAGAGGAACACTTGAAGAAAGATTGCCCCATAGGGATGCAGAGCCACAGAGCAGGTTTCCAGAATAGTCCATGAGAACAGTTCAAACCACAGTCACTTACACATGCACAAAGCAGTGGAGTGGAACTTAGAGCTACAGAAGGTCACCTGTCCCACAGATGGTGCACAGATTCAGGACTACCAAGTCACCTTCTGAGTGATAGATTATCTCTCTGTGATGCAGAACAAATCTCTATTAGATGGACATAGTATACACTGCTTCAGGAATTGGATGCAGTCTACTTATACGCAATGACGTAAGTGGCACCAGTCTGGTATAGCACATGGCGGCTAAAGGACTCGTTATCAAATTCTAAGACAACAAGTACAATTCGAATGAACACCTGCATCGTCTCAGCACCGCAAAGCAACAGGCAAGTCTAAAGGTGCGTACACACGGTGAGATAAATCTGTAAAGGTGCGTACACACGGTGAGATATATCTGTAAAGGTGTGTACACACGGTGATATAAATCTGTAAAGGTGCGTACACACGGTGATATAAATCTGTAAAGGTGTGTACACACGGTGAGATATATCTGTAAAGGTGTGTACACACGGTGAGATATATCTGTAAAGGTGTGTACACACGGTGAAATAAATCTGTAAAGGTGTGTACACACGGTGAGATAAATCTGTAAAGGTGCGTACACACGGTGAGATAAATCTGTAAAGGTGCGTACACACGGTGAGATACATCTGTAAAGGTGCGTACACACGGTGATATAAATCTGTAAAGGTGTGTACACACGGTGAGATATATCTGTAAAGGTGTGTACACACGGTGAAATAAATCTGTAAAGGTGTGTACACACGGTGAGATAAATCTGTAAAGGTGTGTACACACGGTGAGATAAATCTGTAAAGGTGCGTACACACGGTGAGATATATCTGTAAAGGTGTGTACACACGGTGATATAAATCTGTAAAGGTGCGTACACACGGTGATATAAATCTGTAAAGGTGTGTACACACGGTGAGATATATCTGTAAAGGTGTGTACACACGGTGAGATATATCTGTAAAGGTGTGTACACACGGTGAAATAAATCTGTAAAGGTGTGTACACACGGTGAGATAAATCTGTAAAGGTGTGTACACACGGTGAGATAAATCTGTAAAGGTGCGTACACACGGTGAGATACATCTGTAAAGGTGTGTACACACGGTGAGATAAATCTGTAAAGGTGTGTACACACGGTGAGATAAATCTGTAAAGGTGTGTACACACGATGAGATAAATCTGTAAAGGTGTGTACACACAGTGAGATAAATCTGTAAAGGTGCGTACACACGGTGAGATACATCTGTAAAGGTGTGTACACACGGTGAGATAAATCTGTAAAGGTGTGTACACACGGTGAGATAAATCTGTAAAGGTGCGTACACACGGTGAGATAAATCTGTAAAGGTGCGTACACACGGTGATATAAATCTGTAAAGGTGTGTACACACGGTGAGATAAATCTGTAAAGGTGTGTACACACGGTGAGATAAATCTGTAAAGGTGTGTACACACGGTGAGATAAATCTGTAAAGGTGTGTACACACGGTGAGATAAATCTGTAAAGGTGTGTACACACGGTGAGATAAATCTGTAAAGGTGCGTACACACGGTAATATAAATCTGTAAGATTTTCACTATATAGTCCAAATCTTAAGGAAAGTTAGTGCATATCTCAAGGTGTTAGGCAGCTTGTGATACCGATTCGATCCCGTCGTGCGCTCCCCTGGGGTCGGTATCATAAGGCTAGATACACTGTGCAGGCAAGACAATCTTGACTATCAAGTGTACTATCTAGTACAAAGTATAGTCATAATTGTACATAGACAAAATCTGTACTATCTGTGCTCTGGGGGAGTTCAAGGGAAATCGCATAGTCACAATTGGGTATAGCAAGGATCTCACCGTGTGTACACACCTTAAGGCTGGGTACACACTAGACGATATGTACCCAACCCAATATCGCTGCTGACGGGACCCACCATGCGGAAAGTACATTCACACTGATGCCGGGTCTGACAGGGAGGAGCCATGAGACATGCTTCATTCTGCTGCTTGTCATCACTAGTGACATCGCAGTGCCGACGGGGATTTTGCTGGTGACCCGCGGGACCGTGCTTATCATGGCACACACTAGACGATGTACCTGATATGTTGCTCCAGTCCGCGGGTTTGCAGACACCTCAATCACATATATGGCACAGATGGCTGCGGACACAGCCGCACACAGTGAGGCATACAGTGACCTAATGAAGGACTCATACTGTACCATCAGTGGTGCCGCAAGTACAAGGTGCGATCGCTGCATAAAAGCTGAAGCAACGTTATTACTAAAATAATAACGAGTGAAATCTTGAGACCACTCTGCCTCATACACAGGGCCATCTTAACAGCAGTGTAGGCCCCTGGGCACAGCAGTGCACTGGGCCCCCTACCCTTGCTCCAGCGGTAGGGGTGGGAGGAGCTATCAGCAGCAGCTTTGATGTCCCGCGGGCGGTAGGGGGTGTTCTATCTTCTGCTCAGCATGTAGGACCTGAAGCAGTGATTTCTGCTAATTACTCCTTTACTGCACAGATGGGGCTAAACTGTAGAAGGGGTCATTGGGCTGAATGACTTCCAGGGTGGTAGGGGGTGTTTAATACGTAGGGGAGGGGTGACTAGTGGAGTGGGCTTAACATTTATAATTTTTTACGGTGGGAGGGCAGCTTGCTTGACTGCAGATATCTCAAGTTCCTGAAAATATATTTCTTAGCTTTGAATGGAATAAAATACTAGAGAGTCTCACCTTTCAGAAGGTTCTGGGTACTTGGGGATCAGAGTTCAGGAGCCAGAGCAATTCACCAATGAATATATACAACTGCATATTGGGCGTGTGGAGCTGGAGCAGGGACCAGCTGCTTGAAGGCTAATATCTCTGGTTCTGGGCATAGTAGAAACTAGCTGCCAGTGTCCACTAAAAGGGGAGAGTCCCAGCTTTTGGCTTATACCCTTAGAAATACTCAAAGTCAGACAGAACCCGAAATATCTTGCTGGGAAGAGCAATTAACAGGCTTGGATGGGGTCCACTGCTTTCAAGTCTGATATCTCTGGTTCCCCAGAGCCGATTTTCAAAAATCTGTTACCCCTGGAAAGAGGGGACTCTTAGCTATCAGCCTAGGGCCCTTATTCTCTTGGGGCCCTTGGGCAAGACCCCATTGAGCCCATACGAAAAGACGGCCCTGCTCATACAAAGGAACGCTCCTGTGATATTACCCGCCAGTATACAGGAGATATAGATAACTTACTGTACAGGTGACTACTCCAAATATGGGACAACTTATGTAGCAGCCAGCGCAATGCAGGCACGGACGCAATCCGGGGGAGGTAACCCCTATTTTTAAAGCAGCAACAATTTCATTGGTTGTTGGTTTTGCTTTTTAAATGATTGCTGGCTAAATCCATTCTGAGCCCATGATGTACAGTAAGTGAATAACACGCCAACGGGGTGACTGGGTGTTATACACCCTGCACAGTTCTGTATGTAATATGCACAAGTAGTGTAAATGTAATGCGAGTATTTACTAAGAATGGTGAATGAATAAGAAGATTTCTCTAAACACGCGGCTGGGGGACGTCTATGTGGAAAGTGCATTCTGAGCCAATTCACGGTTGTGTCTGCAGAAACAAATGTTGGTAAATTCCCATGTTGTAGTGATGTCTATGATAAGTCCATATACATGTCTGTTCTACTGTGTTTTACCGTTCTGTTTGAGCAAACGCTGCCGTGTTATATGTTTAGTAAATTATCAAGATGGAATATGCAACTGTGTCTGAGCGCTTAGTAAATTCAACCCTTACTGTCTGTTCTATATATTCATATATATGGTATATAGATTAGACAGACAGATGCTGTAGATAGATATATAGGGGTAATTCCAAGTTGATCGCAGCAGGAAATTTTTTAGCAGTTGGGCAAAACCATGTGCGCTGCAGGGGAGGCAGATATAACATGTGCAGAGAGAGATAGATTTGGGTGTGGTGTGTTCAATCTGCATTCTAAATTGCAGTGTAAAAATATAGCAACCAGTATTTACCCTGCACAGAAATAAAATACCCCACCCAAATCTAACTCTCTCTGCACACGTTATATCTGCCCCCCCTGCAGTGCACATGGGCCCTCATTCCGAGTTGTTCGCCCGCTAGCTGCTTTTAGCAGCATTGCACACGCTAAGCCGCCACCCTCTGGGAGTGTATTTTAACATTGCAGAATTGCGAACGAAAGATTAGCAGAATTGCGAATAGAAAACTCTTAGCAGTTTCTGAGTAGCTCGAGACTTACTCCTACACTGCGATCAGTTCAGTTAGTTTCGTTCCTGGTTTGACGTCACAAACACACCCTGCGTTCGACCAGACACTCCCCCATTTCTCCAGCCACTCTCGCGTTTTTTCCTTGAAACGCCTGCGTTTTTCCGCACACTCCCAGAAAACGGTCAGTTTCCGCCCAGAAACACCCACTTCCTGTCAATCACACTCCGATCACCAGAACGATGAAAAATCCTCGTTATGCCGTGAGTAAAATACCTAACTTTTGTGTAAAATAACTAAGCGCATGCGCTATGCAAACCTTGCGCATGTGCAGTAAACGACTAATCGCAGTATAGCGAAAATCGACAACGAGCGAACAACTCAGAATGACCCCCATGGTTTTGCCCAACTGCTAAAAAATTTCCTGCTGCAATCAACTTGGAATTACCCCCATAGTGTGCAGATAGATATATATTAGAGAGATATATAGATAGATAGATAGATAGATAGATAGATAGATAGATAGATAGATAGATAGATAGATAGATACAATAGATAGATACTGTAGATATGAGATAGATAGATAGATAGATACTGTAGATATGAGAGAAAGATAGATAGATAGATAGATAGATAGATAGATAGATACTGTAGATATGAGATAGATAGATAGATAGATAGATAGATAGATAGATAGATAGATAGATAGATACAGTAGAAAGAAAGATAGATACAATAGATAGATACTGTAGATATGAGATAGATAGATAGATAGATAGATACTGTAGATATGAGAGATAGATAGATAGATAGATAGATAGATAGATAGATAGATAGATAGATAGATAGATAGATAGATAGATACTGTAGATATGAGATAGATAGATAGATACTGTAGATATGAAATGGATAGATAGATACGATAGATAGATAGATAGATAGATAGATAGATAGATACTGTAGATACAAGATAGATAGATAGATAGATAGATAGATACTGTAGATATGAGATAGATAGACAGATAGATATGAGATAGATTGATACTGTAGATAGATAGATACTGTAGATCAGGTATGTCCAAACTGCGTCCCTCCAGCTGTTGAGAAACTACACATCCCAGCATGCCCTGACACAGCTTTAGCATTCTCTGACAGCAAAACTATGTCAGGGCATGCTGGGATATATAGTTTCACAACAGCTGGAGGGCCGCAGTTTGGACATGCCTGCTGTAGATAGATAGATAGATAGATAGATAGATAGATAGATAGATATCAGAAAGACAGACAGACAGATAGATAGATAGATATGAGATAGATAGATAAATAGATAGATAGATAGATAGTTACTATAGATAGATATATGATAGGTAGATAGATACGGTAGATAGATAGATATATGATAGATAGTTATGAGATAGATAGATATAAGATAGATAGATAGAGACTATAGATAGATACTGTAGATAGATAGATACTGTAGATAGATAGATAGATAGATAGATAGATAGATATTGTAGAATATATATATTATATGAAACATATGTTTTTCTTTTCCAGGGTGAAGTTGGAGTTATAGGAAACATCGGAAAAGCTGGTGAACTAGTAAGTTTTACTTTATTAAATGACTTCCCTTCTGATATATGATGTGTTTGTCATAGGATATAGCTGTCCTGAGAGCGAGGGATCGTTATATAGCTGTCCTGAGAGCGAGGGATCGTTATCTAATCCTGAGAGCGAGGGATCGTTGTATAGCTGTCCTGAGAGCGAGGGATCGTTATATAGCTGTCCTGAGAGCGAGGGATCGTTATATAGCTGTCCTGAGAGCGAGGGATCGTTATATAGCTGTCCTGAGAGCGAGGGATCGTTATATAGCTGTCCTGAGAGCGAGGGATCGTTATATAATCATGAGAGCGAGGGATCATTATATAGCTGTCCTGAGATCGAGGGATCGTTATATAATCCTGAGAGCGAGGGATCATTATATAGCTGTCCTGAGAGCGAGGGATCAATATATAATCCTGAGAGCGAGTGATCGTTATATAGCTGTCCTGAGAGCGAGGGATCAATATATAATCCTGAGAGCGAGGGATCGTTATATAGCTGTCCTGAGAGCGAGGGATCGTTATATAGCTGTCCTGAGAGCGAGGGATCGTTATATAGCTGTCCTGAGAGCGAGGGATCGTTATATAGCAGTCCTGAGAGCGAGGGATCGTTATATAGCTGTCCTGAGAGCGAGGGATCAATATATAATCCTGAGAGCGAGGGATCGTTATATAGCTGTCCTGAGAGCGAGGTATCAATATATAATCCGGGATCAATATATAATCCTGAGAGCGAGGGATCGTTATATAGCTGTCCTGAGAGTGAGGGATCGTTATATAGCTGTCCTGAGAGCGAGGGATCATTATGTAGCTGTCCTGAGAGCAAGGGATCGTTATATAGCTGTCCTGAGAGTGAGGGATCATTATATAGCTGTCCTGAGAGCGATGGATCGTTATATAGCTGTCCTGAGAGCGAGGGATCGTTATATAGCTGTCCTGAGAGCGAGGGATCATTATATAGCTGTCCTGAGAGCGAGGGATCATTATATAGCTGTCCTGAGAGCGAGGGATCGTTATATAGCTGTCCTGAGAGCGAGGGATCGTTATATAGCTGTCCTGAGAGTGAGGGATCATTATATAGCTGTCCTGAGAGCGATGGATCGTTATGTAGCTGTCCTGAGAGCAAGGGATCATTATATAATCCTGAGAGCGAGGGATCGTTATATAATCCTGAGAGCGAGGGATCATTATATAGCTGTCCTGAGAGCGAGGGATCGTTATATAGCTGTCCTGAGAGCGAGGGATCGTTATATAGCTGTCCTGAGAGCGAGGGATCGTTGTATAGCTGTCCTGAGAGCGAGGGATCATTAGATAATCAAGAGAGCGAGGGATCGTTATATAGCTGTCCTGAGAGCGAGGGATCATTATATAGCTGTCCTGAGAGCGAGGGATCAATATATAATCCTGAGAGCGAGGGATCATTATATAGCTGTCCTGAGAGCGAGGGATCGTTATATAGCTGTCCTGAGAGCAAGGGATCGTTATATAATCCTGAGAGCGAGGGATCATTATATAGCTGTCCTGAGAGCGAGGGATCATTATATAGCTGTCCTGAGAGCGAGGGATCGTTATATAGCTGTCCTGAGAGCGAGGGATCATTAGATAATCAAGAGAGCGAGGGATCAATATATAGTCCTGAGAGCGAGGGATCATTATATAGCTGTCCTGAGAGCGAGGGATCGTTATATAGCTGTCCTGAGAGCGAGGGATCATTAGATAATCAAGAGAGCGAGGGATCGTTATATAATCCTGAGAGCGAGGGATCATTATATAGCTGTCCTGAGAGCGAGGGATCATTATATAGCTATCCTGAGAGCGAGGGATCAATATATAATCCTGAGAGCGAGGGATCGTTATATAGCTGTCCTGAGAGTGAGGGATCGTTATATAGCTGTCCTGAGAGCGAGGGATCGTTATATAGCTGTCCTGAGAACAAGGGATCGTTATATAGCTATCCTTAGAGCAAGGGATCATTAGATAATCAAGAGAGCGAGGGATCGTTATATAGCTGTCCTGAGATCGAGGGATCGTTATATAATCCTGAGAGCGAGGGATCATTATATAGCTGTCCTGAGAGCGAGGGATCATTATATAATCCTGAGAGCGAGTGATCGTTATATAGCTGTCCTGAGAGCGAGGGATCAATATATAATCCTGAGAGCGAGGGATCGTTATATAGCTGTCCTGAGAGCGAGGGATCGTTATATAGCTGTCCTGAGAGCGAGGGATCGTTATATAATCCTGAGAGAGAGGGATCGTTATATAGCTGTCCTGAGAGCGAGGGATCAATATATAATCCTGAGAGCGAGGGATCGTTATATAGCTGTCCTGAGAGCGAGGGATCGTTATATAGCTGTCCTGAGAGCGAGGGATCGTTATATAGCTGTCCTGAGAGCGAGGGATCGTTATATAGCTGTCCTGAGAGCGAGGGATCGTTATATAGCAGTCCTGAGAGCGAGGGATCGTTATATAGCTGTCCTGAGAGCGAGGGATCAATATATAATCCTGAGAGCGAGGGATCGTTATATAGCTGTCCTGAGAGCGAGGTATCAATATATAATCCTGAGAGCGAGGGATCATTATATAGCTGTCCTGAGAGCGAGGGATCAATATATAATCCTGAGAGCGAGGGATCGTTATATAGCTGTCCTGAGAGTGAGGGATCGTTATATAGCTGTCCTGAGAGCGAGGGATCATTATGTAGCTGTCCTGAGAGCGATGGATCGTTATATAGCTGTCCTGAGAGTGAGGGATCGTTATATAGCTGTCCTGAGAGCGAGGGATCGTTATATAGCTGTCCTGAGAGCGAGGGATCGTTATATAGCTGTCCTGAGAGCGAGGGATCGTTATATAGCTGTCCTGAGAGTGAGGGATCATTATATAGCTGTCCTGAGAGCGATGGATCGTTATATAGCTGTCCTGGGAGCGAGGGATCGTTATATAGCTGTCCTGAGAGCGAGGGATCGTTATATAGCTGTCCTGAGAGCGAGGGATCATTATATAGCTGTCCTGAGAACGAGGGATCGTTATATAGCTGTCCTGAGAGCGAGGGATCGTTATATAGCTGTCCTGAGAGTGAGGGATCATTATATAGCTGTCCTGAGAGCGATGGATCGTTATATAGCTGTCCTGAGAGCAAGGGATCATTATATAATCCTGAGAGCGAGGGATCGTTATATAATCCTGAGAGCGAGGGATCATTATATAGCTGTCCTGAGAGCGAGGGATCAATATATAATCCTGAGAGCGAGGGATCATTATATAGCTGTCCTGAGAGCGAGGGATCGTTATATAGCTGTCCTGAGAGCGAGGGATCATTATATAGCTGTCCTGAGAGCGAGGGATCGTTGTATAGCTGTCCAGAGAGCGAGGGATCATTAGATAATCAAGAGAGCGAGGGATCGTTATATAGCTGTCCTGAGAGCGAGGGATCATTATATAATCAAGAGAGCGAGGGATCGTTATATAATCCTGAGAGCGAGGGATCATTATATAGCTGTCCTGAGAGCGAGGGATCAATATATAATCCTGAGAGCGAGGGATCATTATATAGCTGTCCTGAGAGCGAGGGATCGTTATATAGCTGTCCTGAGAGCAAGGGATCGTTATATAATCCTGAGAGCGAGGGATCATTATATAGCTGTCCTGAGAGCGAGGGATCATTATATAGCTGTCCTGAGAGCGAGGGATCGTTATATAGCTGTCCTGAGAGCGAGGGATCATTAGATAATCAAGAGAGCGAGGGATCAATATATAGTCCTGAGAGCGAGGGATCATTATATAGCTGTCCTGAGAGCGAGGGATCGTTATATAGCTGTCCTGAGAGCGAGGGATCATTAGATAATCAAGAGAGCGAGGGATCGTTATATAATCCTGAGAGCGAGGGATCATTATATAGCTGTCCTGAGAGCGAGGGATCATTATATAGCTGTCCTGAGAGCGAGGGATCAATATATAATCCTGAGAGCGAGGGATCGTTATATAGCTGTCCTGAGAGTGAGGGATCGTTATATAGCTGTCCTGAGAGCGAGGGATCGTTATATAGCTGTCCTGAGAACAAGGGATCGTTATATAGCTATCCTTAGAGCAAGGGATCATTAGATAATCAAGAGAGCGAGGGATCGTTATATAGCTGTCCTGAGAACAAGGGATCGTTATATAGCTATCCTTAGAGCAAGGGATCATTAGATAATCAAGAGAGCGAGGGATCGTTATATAGCTGTCCTGAGAACAAGGGATCGTTATATAGCTATCCTTAGAGCGAGGGATCGTTATATAGCTGTCCTGAGAGCGAGGGATCGTTATATAGCTGTCCTGAGAGCGAGGGATCGTTATATAGCTGTCCTGAGAGCGAGGGATCGTTATATAGCTGTCTTGAGAGCGAGGGATCATTAGATAATCAAGAGAGCGAGGGATCGTTATATAGCTGTCCTGAGAGTGAGGGATCGTTCTATAGCTGTCCTGAGAGCGAGGGATCGTTATATAATCCTGAGAGCGAGGAATCGTTATATAGCTGTCCTGAGAGCGAGGGATCGTTATATAGCTGTCCTGAGAACAAGGGATCGTTATATAGCTATCCTTAGAGCAAGGGATCATTAGATAATCAAGAGAGCGAGGGATCGTTATATAGCTGTCCTGAGAACAAGGGATCGTTATATAGCTATCCTTAGAGCAAGGGATCAGTAGATAATCAAGAGAGCGAGGGATCGTTATATAGCTGTCCTGAGAACAAGGGATCGTTATATAGCTATCCTTAGAGCGAGGGATCGTTATATAGCTGTCCTGAGAGCGAGGGATCGTTATATAGCTGTCCTGAGAGCGAGAGATCGTTATATAGCTGTCTTGAGAGCGAGGGATCATTAGATAATCAAGAGAGCGAGGGATCGTTATATAGCTGTCCTGAGAGTGAGGGATCGTTCTATAGCTGTCCTGAGAGCGAGGGATCGTTCTATAGCTGTCCTGAGACCGAGGGATCGTTATATAGCTGTTCTGAGAGCGAGGGATCGTTATACAGCTGTCCTGAGACCGAGGGATCATTAGATAATTAAGAGAGCGAGGGATCGTTATATAGCTGTCCTGAGAGTGAGGGATCGTTCTATAGCTGTCCTGAGACCGAGGGATCGTTATATAGCTGTTCTGAGAGCGAGGGATCGTTATATAATCCTGAGAGCGAGGGATCATTATATAGCTGTCCTGAGAGCGAGGGATCAATATATAATCCTGAGAGCGAGGGATCATTATATAGCTGTCCTGAGAGCGAGGGATCGTTATATAGCTGTCCTGAGAGCGAGGGATCGTTATATAGCTGTCCTGAGAGCGAGGGATCGTTGTATAGCTGTCCTGAGAGCGAGGGATCATTATATAATCAAGAGAGCGAGGGATCGTTATATAATCCTGAGAGCGAGGGATCATTATATAGCTGTCCTGAGAGCGAGGGATCAATATATAATCCTGAGAGCGAGGGATCGTTATATAGCTGTCCTGAGAGCGAGGGATCGTTATATAGCTGTCCTGAGAGCAAGGGATCGTTATATAATCCTGAGAGCGAGGGATCATTATATAGCTGTCCTGAGAGCGAGGGATCATTATATAGCTGTCCTGAGAGCGAGGGATCGTTATATAGCTGTCCTGAGAGCGAGGGATCGTTATATAGCTGTCCTGAGAGCGAGGGATCATTAGATAATCAAGAGAGCGAGGGATCGTTATATAATCCTGAGAGCGAGGGATCATTATATAGCTGTCCTGAGAGCGAGGGATCATTATATAGCTGTCCTGAGAGCGAGGGATCAATATATAATCCTGAGAGCGAGGGATCGTTATATAGCTGTCCTGAGAGTGAGGGATCGTTATATAGCTGTCCTGAGAGCGAGGGATCGTTATATAGCTGTCCTGAGAACAAGGGATCGTTATATAGCTATCCTTAGAGCAAGGGATCATTAGATAATCAACAGAGCGAGGGATCGTTATATAGCTGTCCTGAGAACAAGGGATCGTTATATAGCTATCCTTAGAGCAAGGGATCATTAGATAATCAAGAGAGCAAGGGATCGTTATATAGCTGTCCTGAGAACAAGGGATCGTTATATAGCTATCCTTAGAGCGAGGGATCGTTATATAGCTGTCCTGAGAGCGAGGGATCGTTATATAGCTGTCCTGAGAGCGAGGGATCGTTATATAGCTGTCCTGAGAGCGAGGGATCGTTATATAGCTGTCTTGAGAGCGAGGGATCATTAGATAATCAAGAGAGCGAGGGATCGTTATATAGCTGTCCTGAGAGTGAGGGATCGTTCTATAGCTGTCCTGAGAGCGAGGGATCGTTATATAATCCTGAGAGCGAGGAATCGTTATATAGCTGTCCTGAGAGCGAGGGATCGTTATATAGCTGTCCTGAGAACAAGGGATCGTTATATAGCTATCCTTAGAGCAAGGGATCATTAGATAATCAAGAGAGCGAGGGATCGTTATATAGCTGTCCTGAGAACAGGGATCGTTATATAGCTATCCTTAGAGCAAGGGATCATTAGATAATCAAGAGAGCGAGGGATCGTTATATAGCTGTCCTGAGAACAAGGGATCGTTATATAGCTATCCTTAGAGCGAGGGATCGTTATATAGCTGTCCTGAGAGCGAGGGATCGTTATATAGCTGTCCTGAGAGCGAGAGATCGTTATATAGCTGTCTTGAGAGCGAGGGATCATTAGATAATCAAGAGAGCGAGGGATCGTTATATAGCTGTCCTGAGAGTGAGGGATCGTTCTATAGCTGTCCTGAGAGCGAGGGATCGTTCTATAGCTGTCCTGAGACCGAGGGATCGTTATATAGCTGTTCTGAGAGCGAGGGATCGTTATACAGCTGTCCTGAGACCGAGGGATCATTAGATAATTAAGAGAGCGAGGGATCAATATATAGTCCTGAGAGCGAGGGATCATTATATAGCTGTCCTGAGAGCGAGGGATCGTTATATAGCTGTCCTGAGAGCGAGGGATCATTAGATAATCAAGAGAGCGAGGGATCGTTATATAATCCTGAGAGCGAGGGATCATTATATAGCTGTCCTGAGAGCGAGGGATCGTTATATAGCTGTCCTGAGAGCGAGGGATCATTAGATAATCAAGAGAGCGAGGGATCGTTATATAATCCAGAGAGCAAGGGATCATTATATAGCTGTCCTGAGAGCGAGGGATCATTATATAGCTGTCCTGAGAGCGAGGGATCAATATATAATCCTGAGAGCGAGGGATCGTTATATAGCTGTCCTGAGAGTGAGGGATCGTTATATAGCTGTCCTGAGAGCGAGGGATCGTTATATAGCTGTCCTGAGAACAAGGGATCGTTATATAGCTATCCTTAGAGCAAGGGATCATTAGATAATCAAGAGAGCGAGGGATCGTTATATAGCTGTCCTGAGAACAAGGGATCGTTATATAGCTATCCTTAGAGCAAGGGATCATTAGATAATCAAGAGAGCAAGGGATCGTTATATAGCTGTCCTGAGAACAAGGGATCGTTATATAGCTATCCTTAGAGCGAGGGATCGTTATATAGCTGTCCTGAGAGCGAGGGATCGTTATATAGCTGTCCTGAGAGCAAGGGATCGTTATATAGCTGTCCTGAGAGCGAGGGATCGTTATATAGCTGTCTTGAGAGCGAGGGATCATTAGATAATCAAGAGAGCGAGGGATCGTTATATAGCTGTCCTGAGAGTGAGGGATCGTTCTATAGCTGTCCTGAGAGCGAGGGATCGTTATATAATCCTGAGAGCGAGGAATCGTTATATAGCTGTCCTGAGAGCGAGGGATCGTTATATAGCTGTCCTGAGAACAAGGGATCGTTATATAGCTATCCTTAGAGCAAGGGATCATTAGATAATCAAGAGAGCGAGGGATCGTTATATAGCTGTCCTGAGAACAAGGGATCGTTATATAGCTATCCTTAGAGCAAGGGATCATTAGATAATCAAGAGAGCGAGGGATCGTTATATAGCTGTCCTGAGAACAAGGGATCGTTATATAGCTATCCTTAGAGCGAGGGATCGTTATATAGCTGTCCTGAGAGCGAGGGATCGTTATATAGCTGTCCTGAGAGCGAGAGATCGTTATATAGCTGTCTTGAGAGCGAGGGATCATTAGATAATCAAGAGAGCGAGGGATCGTTATATAGCTGTCCTGAGAGTGAGGGATCGTTCTATAGCTGTCCTGAGAGCGAGGGATCGTTCTATAGCTGTCCTGAGACCGAGGGATCGTTATATAGCTGTTCTGAGAGCGAGGGATCGTTATACAGCTGTCCTGAGACCGAGGGATCATTAGATAATTAAGAGAGCGAGGGATCGTTATATAGCTGTCCTGAGAGTGAGGGATCGTTCTATAGCTGTCCTGAGAGCGAGGGATCGTTCTATAGCTGTCCTGAGACCGAGGGATCGTTATATAGCTGTTCTGAGAGCGAGGGATCGTTATACAGCTGTCCTAGGAGCGAGGGATCGTTATATAGCTGTTCTGAGAGCGAGGGATCGTTATATAGCTGTCCTGAGAGAGAGGGATTGTTATATAATCCCTTGGTCGTGGAAGGCTCTTGGCTTCTCTAGGTTGCTGTACATCAGGCATGGCTCCTGTTTGGCAGCCAAGGGTCTCTGTAGCTACTCAGCAGAATATGCAGGGGCCACCTTATTACATTGAGTGGGGCTCACATTACATACACGGTATGTTGGGACAATGCTATGCGTACACTTGGCTGGGGGCAGCAAAGATATCGGGAGGGGAAGGGGGGTTGGGTTAAGACACCTTCAGCGCTCACAGACCTGGCTTACCATGTGATGGCCTCCGGGCCTGATTCAGAGACAGACGGAAATATATTCAGTGACGCTTGTGAGCATCTGATCTGAAGGAGGATCATGCAGGAGACACCTGATCTGAAGGAGGATCATGCAGGAGACATCTGAT
This sequence comes from Pseudophryne corroboree, assembly GCF_028390025.1. Taxonomy (NCBI): domain Eukaryota; kingdom Metazoa; phylum Chordata; class Amphibia; order Anura; family Myobatrachidae; genus Pseudophryne; species Pseudophryne corroboree. The sequence continues at coordinate 8,394,284 of NC_086452.1, forward strand.
CTGAAGGAGGATCATGCAGGAGACACCTCAGCAGAAGAGACGCCTCATGCCTGTAGCTGCAATCCCAGCACTGCGACCGCCGTCACCAGGCAGTCTGCGTGGTGACAGAGAATGTGGGCGATATGCTCCCCTTTTAAGGAACTCAGGGGCAGATTTATTAAGCTTGGTGAAGTGATAAAGTGGAAGGTGATAAAGCACCAGCCAATCAGATCCTATCTTCTACAGTATGTCACAGGCTGGGTTTGAAAAATGACAGTTAGGAGCTGACTGGCCGGTGCGTTATCACCTTCCACTTTATCACTTCACCAGGCTTAATAAATCTGCCCCTCAGTCAAGTAGCTGCACTGTTGTGTAGCCGGGGCCAGACTGCGGTAAGATAGGGCAGGTAGCTGCGGAAGGGTAAGGTAAAGTAAGATAGGGCAGGTAACTGTGCTGTGGTGTAGCCGGGGCAGACTGCGGTAAGATAGGGCAGGTAGCTGAGGGGAGTAAGGTAAGGTAGGGCAGATAGCTGTGGAAGGGTAAGGTAAGGTAGGGCAGGTAGCTGCGGGAGGGTAAGGTAGGGCAGGTAGCTGCAGGAGGGTAAGGTAAGGTAGGGCAGGTAGCTGCGGGAGGGTAAGGTAAGGTAGGGCAGGTAGCTGCGGGAGGGTAAGGTAAGGTAGGGCAGGTAGCTGCGGGAGGGTAAGGTAGGGCAGGTAGCTGCAGGAGGGTAAAGTGAGGTAGGGCAGGTAGTTGCGGGAGGGTAAGGTAGGGCAGGTAGCTGCGGGAGGGTAAGGTAAGGTAGGTAGCTGCTCTGTGGCGTAGCAGGGCCCAGACTATGGTAAGATAGGGCAGGTAGCTGCGGAAGGGTAAGGTAAAGTAAGATAGGGCAGGTAACTGTGCTGTGGTGTAGCCGGGGCAGACTGCGGTAAGATAGGGCAGGTAGCTGAGGGGAGTAAGGTAAGGTAGGGCAGATAGCTGTGGAAGGGTAAGGTAAGGTAGGGCAGGTAGCTGCGGGAGGGTAAGGTAGGGCAGGTAGCTGCAGGAGGGTAAGGTAAGGTAGGGCAGGTAGCTGCGGGAGGGTAAGGTAGGGCAGGTAGCTGCCGGAGGGTAAGGTAAGGTAGGGCAGGTAGCTGCCGGAGGGTAAGGTAAGGTAGGGCAGGTAGCTGCGGGAGGGTAAGGTAAGGTAGGGCAGGTAGCTGCGGGAGGGTAAGATAGGGAAGGTAGCTGCAGGAGGGTAAAGTGAGGTAGGGCAGGTAGTTGCGGGAGGGTAAGGTAGGGCAGGTAGCTGCAGGAGGGTAAAGTGAGGTAGGGCAGGTAGTTGCGGGAGGGTAAGGTAAGGTAGGGCAGGTAGCTGCGGGAGGGTAAGGTAGGGCAGGTAGCTGCCGGAGGGTAAGGTAAGGTAGGGCAGGTAGCTGTGGGAGGGTAAGGTAGGGCAGGTAGCTACAGGAGGGTAAGGTAGGGCAGGTAGCTGCGGGAGGGTAAGGCAGGGCAGGTAGCTGCGGGAGGGTAAGGTAAGGTAGGGCAGGTAGCTGCGGGAGGGTAAGGTAGGGCAGGTAGCTGCGGGAGGGTAAGGTAGGGCAGGTAGTTGCGGGAGGGTAAGGTAAGGTAGGGCAGGTAGCTGCGGGACGGTAAGGTAGGGCAGGTAGCTGCGGGAGGGTAAGGTAAGGTAGGGCAGGTAGCTGCGGGAGGGTAAGGTAGGGCAGGTAGCTGTGGGAGGGTAAGGTAAGGTAGGGCAGGAAGCTGTGGGAGGGAAAGGTGAGATAGGGCAAGGGCAGGGAGATACTTATGAGTGTGTGGTAGAATGATTGTGTGGCAGCGCTGTGAGCAGAGGACATTCCCAGCGCTGGATAATTGGGAACATAGAACCTTTCTCCTGACACAGGATAGGCTGCCTGTTAGAAGATATTTCCTGTGCCGTTTGTCAGGAATGTTCCAGTTGTCATGGAAGCTTTGATCAGGAGACCATTATGGAAAATATTGCAACATTTTTTGCAGAGTTGTGAAGGGTTACTGTTACACCATATCCTATAATGGGGGACGTGTAAGGTCAGGAGAGAGTAGTGCTTCAGCATGTTTCATACATTTAGTGGTCCGTAAAACCTATATATAACGTGAGCCGGCAGGTGTATTATAGAACACTGCGGTGACAGTCTCTCGCCATAGTTGTACAGCAGTGCCCCAGTATATAATTACAGTATTTCAGTCTTGCGCATCTCACCCAACTTTGGGCCTAGTTCATGTTTGTACGCAGTGGGCGATGTTCACGCAAGTGAGCGATTATCGGCAGAATGTGCATGTGCTGCGACCACACTTCCCATGCGACTAGGTGCCGCTGTGATCTCACACTGAGGATTTCATGGAGAAGTGACGCGGGTGCGTCATGGCTGGTCTCAGGGTCTGTATCTACCGACAGCTGCAAGCTTGTACGCATGAAAACATGGCGCCTGTGTCACTACTGCTGTGTCCAGTCTGTGTAGCCATAGGCCAGCCCTTACATCCGATGTTCCTTGTTCCTGGGTATAGGCTGCGGTGCCTGTGTCACTACTGCTGTGTCCAGTCTGTGTAGCCATAGGCCAGCCCTTACATCCGATGTTCCTTCTTCCTGGGTATAGGCTGTGGTGCCTGTGTCACTACTGCTGTGTCCAGTCTGTGTAGCCATAGGCCAGCCCTTACATCCGATGTTCCTTCTTCCTGGGTATAGGCTGCGGTGCCTGTGTCACTACTGCTGTGTCCAGTCTGTGTAGCCATAGGCCAGCCCTTACATCCGATGTTCCTTCTTCCTGGGTATAGGCTGCGGAGCCTGTGTCACTACTGCTGTGTCCAGTCTGTGTAGCCATAGGCCAGCCCTTACATCCGATGTTCCTTGTTCCTGGGTATAGGCTGCGGTGCCTGTGTCACTACTGCTGTGTCCAGTCTGTGTAGCCATAGGCCAGCCCTTACATCCGATGTTCCTTCTTCCTGGGTATAGGCTGCGGTGCCTGTGTCACTACTGCTGTGTCCAGTCTGTGTAGTTATAGGCCAGCCCTTACATCCGATGTTCCTTGTTCCTGGGTATAGGCTGCGGCGCCTGTGTCACTACTGCTGTGTCCAGTCTGTGTAGCCATAGGCCAGCCCTTACATCCGATGTTCCTTGTTCCTGGGTATAGGCTGCTGCGCCTGTGTCACAACTGCTGTGTCCAGTCTGTGTAGTTATAGGCCAGCCCTTACATCCGATGTTCCTTGTTCCTGGGTATAGGCTGCGGTGCCTGTGTCACAACTGCTGTGTCCAGTCTGTGTAGCCATAGGCCAGCCCTTACATCCGATGTTCCTTCTTCCTGCGTATAGGCTGTGGTGCCTGTGTCACAACTGCTGTGTCCAGTCTGTGTAGCCATAGGCCAGCCCTTACATCCGATGTTCCTTGTTCCTGGGTATAGGCTGCGGAGCCTGTGTCACTACTGCAGTGTCCAGTCTGTGTAGCCATAGGCCAGCCCTTACATCCGATGTTCCTTGTTCCTGGGTATAGGCTGCGGTGCCTGTGTCACAACTGCTGTGTCCAGTCTGTGTAGCCATAGGCCAGCCCTTACATCCGATGTTCCTTGTTCCTGGGTATAGGCTGCGGAGCCTGTGTCACTACTGCTGTGTCCAGTCTGTGTAGCCATAGGCCAGCCCTTACATCCGATGTTCCTTGTTCCTGGGTATAGGCTGCGGTGCCTGTGTCACAACTGCTGTGTCCAGTCTGTGTAGCCATAGGCCAGCCCTTACATCCGATGTTCCTTGTTCCTGGGTATAGGCTGCGGAGCCTGTGTCACTACTGCTGTGTCCAGTCTGTGTAGCCATAGGCCAGCCCTTACATCCGATGTTCCTTGTTCCTGGGTATAGGCTGCGGCGCCTGTGTCACAACTGCTGTGTCCAGTCTGTGTAGCCATAGGCCAGCCCTTTAGATCCGATGTTCCTTCTTCCTGGGTATAGGCTGCGGCGCCTGTGTCACAACTGCTGTGTCCAGTCTGTGTAGTTATAGGCCAGCCCTTACATCCGATGTTCCTTCTTCCTGGGTATAGGCTGCGGCGCCTGTGTCACAACTGCTGTGTCCAGTCTGTGTAGCCATAGGCCAGCCCTTACATCCGATGTTCCTTCTTCCTGGGTATAGGCTGCGGTGCCTGTGTCACTACTGCTGTGTCCAGTCTGTGTAGCCATAGGCCAGCCCTTACATCCGATGTTCCTTCTTCCTGGGTATAGGCTGCGGAGCCTGTGTCACTACTGCTGTGTCCAGTCTGTGTAGCCATAGGCCAGCCCTTACATCCGATGTTCCTTCTTCCTGGGTATAGGCTGCGGTGCCTGTGTCACTACTGCTGTTTCCAGTCTGTGTAGCCATAGGCCAGCCCTTACATCCGATGTTCCTTCTTCCTGGGTATAGGCTGCGGTGCCTGTGTCACTACTGCTGTGTCCAGTCTGTGTAGCCATAGGCCAGCCCTTACATCCGATGTTCCTTCTTCCTGGGTATAGGCTGCGGAGCCTGTGTCACTACTGCTGTGTCCAGTCTGTGCAGCCATAGGCCAGCCCTTACATCCGATGTTCCTTCTTCCTGGGTATAGACAGCGGCGCCTGTGTCACTACTGCTGTGTCCAGTCTGTGCAGCCATAGGCCAGCCCTTACATCCGATGTTCCTTGTTCCTGGGTATAGGCTGTGGTGCCTGTGTCACAACTGCTGTGTCCAGTCTGTGTAGCCATAAGCCAGCCCTTACATCCGATGTTCCTTCTTCCTGGGTATAGGCTGCGGCGCCTGTGTCACAACTGCTGTGTCCAGTCTGTGTAGCCATAGGCCAGCCCTTACATCCGATGTTCCTTCTTCCTGGGTATAGGCTGTGGTGCCTGTGTCACTACTGCTGTGTTCAGTCTGTGTAGCCATAGGCCAGCCCTTACATCCGATGTTCCTTGTTCCTGGGTATAGGCTGCGGCGCCTGTGTCACTACTGCTGTGTCCAGTCTGTGTAGCCATAGGCCAGCCCTTACATCCGATGTTCCTTGTTCCTGGGTATAGGCTGCGGCGCCTGTGTAACTACTGCTGTGTCCAGTCTGTGTAGTCATAGGCCAGCCCTTACATCCGATGTTCCTTGTTCCTGGGTATAGGCTGCGGAGCCTGTGTCACTACTGCTGTGTCCAGTCTGTGTAGCCATAGGCCAGCCCTTAAATCCGATGTTCCTTCTTCCTGCGTATAGGCTGTGGTGCCTGTGTCACAACTGCTGTGTCCAGTCTGTGTAGCCATAGGCCAGCCCTTACATCCGATGTTCCTTGTTCCTGGGTATCGGCTGCGGCGCCTGTGTTACTACTGCGTTGTCCAGTCTGTGTAGCCATAGGCCAGCCCTTACATCCGATGTTCCTTGTTCCTGGGTATAGGCTGCGGAGCCTGTGTCACTACTGCTGTGTCCAGTCTGTGTAGCCATAGGCCTGCCCTTACATCCGATGTTCCTTGTTCCTGGGTATAGGCTGCGGCGCCTGTGTAACTACTGCGTTGTCCAGTCTGTGTAGCCATAGGCCAGCCCTTACATCCGATGTTCCTTGTTCCTGGGTATAGGCAGCGGAGCCTGTGTAACTACTGCTGTGTCCAGTCTGTGTAGTTATAGGCCAGCCCTTACATCCGATGTTCCTTCTTCCTGGGAAGAGACTGCGGCGCCTGTGTCACTACTGCTGTGTCCAGTCTGTGTAGCCATAGGCCAGCCCTTACATCCGATGTTCCTTGTTCCTGGGTATAGGCTGTGGCGCCTGTGTAACTACTGCTGTGTCCAGTCTGTGTAGTCATAGGCCAGCCCTTACATCCGATGTTCCTTGTTCCTGGGTATAGGCTGTGGCACCTGTGTAACTACTGCTGTGTCCAGTCTGTGTAGCCATAGGCCAGCCCTTACATCCGATGTTCCTTGTTCCTGGGTATAGGCTGCGGCGCCTGTGTAACTACTGCGGTGTCCAGTCTGTGTAGCCATAGGCCAGCCCTTACATCCGATGTTCCTTCTTCCTGGGTATAGGCTGCGGAGCCTGTGTCACTACTGCTGTGTCCAGTCTGTGTAGCCATAGGCCAGCCCTTACATCCGATGTTCCTTGTTCCTGGGTATAGGCTGCGGTGCCTGTGTCACTACTGCTGTGTCCAGTCTGTGTAGCCATAGGCCAGCCCTTACATCCGATCTTCCTTCTTCCTGGGTATAGGCTGCGGCACCTGTGTCACAACTGCTGTGTCCAGTCTGTGTAGCCATAGGCCAGCCCTTACATCCGATGTTCCTTCTTCCTGGGTATAGGCTGCGGTGCCTGTGTCACTACTGCTGTGTCCAGTCTGTGTAGTTATAGGCCAGCCCTTACATCCGATGTTCCTTGTTCCTGGGTATAGGCTGCGGCGCCTGTGTCACTACTGCTGTGTCCAGTCTGTGTAGCCATAGGCCAGCCCTTACATCCGATGTTCCTTGTTCCTGGGTATAGGCTGCTGCGCCTGTGTCACAACTGCTGTGTCCAGTCTGTGTAGTTATAGGCCAGCCCTTACATCCGATGTTCCTTGTTCCTGGGTATAGGCTGCGGTGCCTGTGTCACAACTGCTGTGTCCAGTCTGTGTAGCCATAGGCCAGCCCTTACATCCGATGTTCCTTCTTCCTGCGTATAGGCTGTGGTGCCTGTGTCACAACTGCTGTGTCCAGTCTGTGTAGCCATAGGCCAGCCCTTACATCCGATGTTCCTTGTTCCTGGGTATAGGCTGCGGAGCCTGTGTCACTACTGCGGTGTCCAGTCTGTGTAGCCATAGGCCAGCCCTTACATCCGATGTTCCTTGTTCCTGGGTATAGGCTGCGGAGCCTGTGTCACTACTGCTGTGTCCAGTCTGTGTAGCCATAGGCCAGCCCTTACATCCGATGTTCCTTGTTCCTGGGTATAGGCTGCGGTGCCTGTGTCACAACTGCTGTGTCCAGTCTGTGTAGCCATAGGCCAGCCCTTACTTCCGATGTTCCTTGTTCCTGGGTATAGGCTGCGGAGCCTGTGTCACTACTGCTGTGTCCAGTCTGTGTAGCCATAGGCCAGCCCTTACATCCGATGTTCCTTGTTCCTGGGTATAGGCTGCGGCGCCTGTGTCACAACTGCTGTGTCCAGTCTGTGTAGCCATAGGCCAGCCCTTTAGATCCGATGTTCCTTCTTCCTGGGTATAGGCTGCGGCGCCTGTGTCACAACTGCTGTGTCCAGTCTGTGTAGTTATAGGCCAGCCCTTACATCCGATGTTCCTTCTTCCTGGGTATAGGCTGCGGCGCCTGTGTCACAACTGCTGTGTCCAGTCTGTGTAGCCATAGGCCAGCCCTTACATCCGATGTTCCTTCTTCCTGGGTATAGGCTGCGGTGCCTGTGTCACTACTGCTGTGTCCAGTCTGTGTAGCCATAGGCCAGCCCTTACATCCGATGTTCCTTCTTCCTGGGTATAGGCTGCGGAGCCTGTGTCACTACTGCTGTGTCCAGTCTGTGTAGCCATAGGCCAGCCCTTACATCCGATGTTCCTTCTTCCTGGGTATAGGCTGTGGTGCCTGTGTCACTACTGCTGTGTCCAGTCTGTGTAGCCATAGGCCAGCCCTTACATCCGATGTTCCTTCTTCCTGGGTATAGGCTGCGGTGCCTGTGTCACTACTGCTGTGTCCAGTCTGTGTAGCCATAGGCCAGCCCTTACATCCGATGTTCCTTCTTCCTGGGTATAGGCTGCGGAGCCTGTGTCACTACTGCTGTGTCCAGTCTGTGCAGCCATAGGCCAGCCCTTACATCCGATGTTCCTTCTTCCTGGGTATAGACAGCGGCGCCTGTGTCACTACTGCTGTGTCCAGTCTGTGCAGCCATAGGCCAGCCCTTACATCCGATGTTCTTTGTTCCTGGGTATAGGCTGTGGTGCCTGTGTCACTACTGCTGTGTCCAGTCTGTGCAGCCATAGGCCAGCCCTTACATCCGATGTTCTTTGTTCCTGGGTATAGGCTGTGGTGCCTGTGTCACAACTGCTGTGTCCAGTCTGTGTAGCCATAAGCCAGCCCTTACATCCGATGTTCCTTCTTCCTGGGTATAGGCTGCGGCGCCTGTGTCACAACTGCTGTGTCCAGTCTGTGTAGCCATAGGCCAGCCCTTACATCCGATGTTCCTTCTTCCTTGGTATAGGCTGTGGTGCCTGTGTCACTACTGCTGTGTTCAGTCTGTGTAGCCATAGGCCAGCCCTTACATCCGATGTTCCTTGTTCCTGGGTATAGGCTGCGGCGCCTGTGTCACTACTGCTGTGTCCAGTCTGTGTAGCCATAGGCCAGCCCTTACATCCGATGTTCCTTGTTCCTGGGTATAGGCTGCGGCGCCTGTGTAACTACTGCTGTGTCCAGTCTGTGTAGTCATAGGCCAGCCCTTACATCCGATGTTCCTTGTTCCTGGGTATAGGCTGCGGAGCCTGTGTCACTACTGCTGTGTCCAGTCTGTGTAGCCATAGGCCAGCCCTTAAATCCGATGTTCCTTCTTCCTGCGTATAGGCTGTGGTGCCTGTGTCACAACTGCTGTGTCCAGTCTGTGTAGCCATAGGCCAGCCCTTACATCCGATGTTCCTTGTTCCTGGGTATCGGCTGCGGCGCCTGTGTTACTACTGCGGTGTCCAGTCTGTGTAGCCATAGGCCAGCCCTTACATCCGATGTTCCTTGTTCCTGGGTATAGGCTGCGGAGCCTGTGTCACTACTGCTGTGTCCAGTCTGTGTAGCCATAGGCCTGCCCTTACATCCGATGTTCCTTGTTCCTGGGTATAGGCTGCGGCGCCTGTGTAACTACTGCGTTGTCCAGTCTGTGTAGCCATAGGCCAGCCCTTACATCCGATGTTCCTTGTTCCTGGGTATAGGCTGCGGAGCCTGTGTAACTACTGCTGTGTCCAGTCTGTGTAGTTATAGGCCAGCCCTTACATCCGATGTTCCTTCTTCCTGGGTAGAGGCTGCGGAGCCTGTGTAACTACTGCTGTGTCCAGTCTGTGTAGTCATAGGCCAGCCCTTACATCCGATGTTCCTTGTTCCTGGGTATAGACTGTGGCACCTGTGTAACTACTGCTGTGTCCAGTCTGTGTAGCCATAGGCCAGCCCTTACATCCGATGTTCCTTGTTCCTGGGTATAGGCTGCGGCGCCTGTGTAACTACTGCGGTGTCCAGTCTGTGTAGCCATAGGCCAGCCCTTACATCCGATGTTCCTTGTTCCTGGGTATAGGCTGCGGCGCCTGTGTCACTACTGCTGTGTCCAGTCTGTGTAGCCATAGGCCAGCCCTTACATCCGATGTTCCTTCTTCCTGCGTATAGGCTGTGGTGCCTGTGTCACAACTGCTGTGTCCAGTCTGTGTAGCCATAGGCCAGCCCTTACATCCGATGTTCCTTGTTCCTGGGTATCGGCTGCGGCGCCTGTGTAACTACTGCGGTGTCCAGTCTGTGTAGCCATAGGCCAGCCCTTACATCCGATGTTCCTTGTTCCTGGGTATAGGCTGCAGAGCCTGTGTCACTACTGCTGTGTCCAGTCTGTGTAGCCATAGGCCAGCCCTTACATCCGATGTTCCTTGTTCCTGGGTATAGGCTGCGGCGCCTGTGTAACTACTGCGGTGTCCAGTCTGTGTAGCCATAGGCCAGCCCTTACATCCGATGTTCCTTCTTCCTGGGTATAGGCTGCGGTGCCTGTGTCACTACTGCTGTGTCCAGTCTGTGTAGTTATAGGCCAGCCCTTACATCCGATGTTCCTTGTTCCTGGGTATAGGCTGCGGAGCCTGTGTAACTACTGCTGTGTCCAGTCTGTGTAGTTATAGGCCAGCCCTTACATCCGATGTTCCTTCTTCCTGGGTATAGGCTGCGGTGCCTGTGTCACTACTGCTGTGTCCAGTCTGTGTAGCCATAGGCCAGCCCTTACATCCGATGTTCCTTGTTCCTGGGTATAGGCTGCGGCGCCTGTGTCACTACTGCTGTGTCCAGTCTGTGTAGCCATAGGCCAGCCCTTACATCCGATGTTCCTTGTTCCTGGGTATAGGCTGCGGAGCCTGTGTCACTACTGCTGTGTCCAGTCTGTGTAGCCATAGGCCAGCCCTTACGTCCGATGTTCCTTCTTCCTGGGTATAGACTGCTGCGCCTGTGTCACAACTGCTGTGTCCAGTCTGTGTAGTTATAGGCCAGCCCTTACATCCGATGTTCCTTCTTCCTGGGTATAGGCTGCGGAGCCTGTGTCACTACTGCTGTGTCCAGTCTGTGTAGTTATAGGCCAGCCCTTACATCCGATGTTCCTTCTTCCTGGGTATAGGCTGTGGTGCCTGTGTCACAACTGCTGTGTCCAGTCTGTGTAGCCATAGGCCAGCCCTTACATCCGATGTTCCTTCTTCCTGCGTATAGGCTGCGGTGCCTGTGTCACTACTGCTGTGCCCAGTCTGTGTAGCCATAGGCCAGCCCTTACATCCGATGTTCCTTCTTCCTGGGTATAGGCTGCGGTGCCTGTGTCACAACTGCTGTGTCCAGTCTGTGTAGCCATAGGCCAGCCCTTACATCCGATGTTCCTTGTTCCTGGGTATAGGCTGCGGTGCCTGTGTCACTACTGCTGTGTCCAGTCTGTGTAGCCATAGGCCAGCCCTTACAACCGATGTTCCTTCTTCCTGCGTATAGGCTGTGGTGCCTGTGTCACAACTGCTGTGTCCAGTCTGTGTAGCCATAGGCCAGCCCTTACATCCGATGTTCCTTGTTCCTGGGTATAGGCTGCGGCGCCTGTGTAACTACTGCGGTGTCCAGTCTGTGTAGCCATAGGCCAGCCCTTACATCCGATGTTCCTTGTTCCTGGGTATAGGCTGTGGTGCCTGTGTCACAACTGCTGTGTCCAGTCTGTGTAGCCATAGGCCAGCCCTTACATCCGATGTTCCTTGTTCCTGGGTATAGGCTGCGGCGCCTGTGTCACTACTGCGGTGTCCAGTCTGTGTAGCCATAGGCCAGCCCTTACATCCGATGTTCCTTGTTCCTGGGTATAGGCTGCGGAGCCTGTGTCACTACTGCTGTGTCCAGTCTGTGTAGCCATAGGCCAGCCCTTACATCCGATGTTCCTTGTTCCTGGGTATAGGCTGCGGAGCCTGTGTCACAACTGCTGTGTCCAGTCTGTGTAGCCATAGGCCAGCCCTTACATCCGATGTTCCTTGTTCCTGGGTATAGGCTGCGGCGCCTGTGTAACTACTGCGGTGTCCAGTCTGTGTAGCCATAGGCCAGCCCTTACATCCGATGTTCCTTCTTCCTGGGTATAGGCTGCGGTGCCTGTGTAACTACTGCTGTGTCCAGTCTGTGTAGCCATAGGCCAGCCCTTACATCCGATGTTCCTTGTTCCTGGGTATAGGCTGCGGAGCCTGTGTCACTACTGCTGTGTCCAGTCTGTGTAGCCATAGGCCAGCCCTTACATCCGATGTTCCTTGTTCCTGGGTATAGGCTGCGGCGCCTGTGTAACTACTGCGGTGTCCAGTCTGTGTAGCCATAGGCCAGCCCTTACATCCGATGTTCCTTGTTCCTTGGTATAGGCTGCGGCGCCTGTGTCACTACTGCTGTGTCCAGTCTGTGTAGCCATAGGCCAGCCCTTACATCCGATCTTCCTTCTTCCTGGGTATAGACTGCGGTGCCTGTGTAACTACTGCTGTGTCCAGTCTGTGTAGCCATAGGCCAGCCCTTACATCCGATGTTCCTTCTTCCTGGGTATAGGCTGCGGAGCCTGTGTCACTACTGCTGTGTCCAGTCTGTGTAGCCATAGGCCAGCCCTTACATCCGATGTTCCTTGTTCCTGGGTATAGGCTGCGGCACCTGTGTCACTACTGCTGTGTCCAGTCTGTGTAGCCATAGGCCAGCCCTTACATCCGATCTTCCTTCTTCCTGGGTATAGACTGCGGTGCCTGTGTAACTACTGCTGTGTCCAGTCTGTGTAGCCATAGGCCAGCCCTTACATCCGATGTTCCTTGTTCCTTGGTATAGGCTGCGGTGCCTGTGTCACTACTGCTGTGTCCAGTCTGTGTAGTTATAGGCCAGCCCTTAGATGTTCCTTCTTCCTGGGTATAGGCTGCGGTGCCTGTGTCACTACTGCTGTGTCCAGTCTGTGTAGCCATAGGCCAGCCCTTACATCCGATGTTCCTTCTTCCTGGGTATAGGCTGCGGCGCCTGTGTAACTACTGCGGTGTCCAGTCTGTGTAGCCATAGGCCAGCCCTTACATCCGATGTTCCTTCTTCCTGGGTATAGGCTGCGGAGCCTGTGTCACTACTGCTGTGTCCAGTCTGTGTAGCCATAGGCCAGCCCTTACATCCGATGTTCCTTGTTCCTGGGTATAGGCTGCGGCACCTGTGTCACTACTGCTGTGTCCAGTCTGTGTAGCCATAGGCCAGCCCTTACATCCGATCTTCCTTCTTCCTGGGTATAGACTGCGGTGCCTGTGTAACTACTGCTGTGTCCAGTCTGTGTAGCCATAGGCCAGCCCTTACATCCGATGTTCCTTGTTCCTTGGTATAGGCTGCGGTGCCTGTGTCACTACTGCTGTGTCCAGTCTGTGTAGTTATAGGCCAGCCCTTAGATGTTCCTTCTTCCTGGGTATAGGCTGCGGTGCCTGTGTCACTACTGCTGTGTCCAGTCTGTGTAGTTATAGGCCAGCCCTTACATCCGATGTTCCTTGTTCCTGGGTATAGGCTGCGGCGCCTGTGTAACTACTGCGGTGTCCAGTCTGTGTAGCCATAGGCCAGCCCTTACATCCGATCTTCCTTCTTCCTGGGTATAGGCTGCGGTGCCTATGTCACTACTGCTGTGTCCAGTCTGTGTAGTTATAGGCCAGCCCTTACATCCGATGTTCCTTGTTCCTGGGTATAGGCTGCGGTGCCTATGTCACTACTGCTGTGTCCAGTCTGTGTAGTTATAGGCCAGCCCTTACATCCGATGTTCCTGGGTATAGGCTGCGGCGCCTGTGTAACTACTGCGGTGTCCAGTCTGTGTAGCCATAGGCCAGCCCTTACATCCGATCTTCCTTCTTCCTGGGTATAGACTGCGGTGCCTGTGTCACTACTGCTGTGTCCAGTCTGTGTAGTTATAGGCCAGCCCTTACATCCGATGTTCCTTCTTCCTGCGTATAGGCTGCGGTGCCTGTGTCACTACTGCTGTGTCCAGTCTGTGTGGTTATAGGCCAGCCCTTAGATGTTCCTTCTTCCTGGGTATAGGCTGCGGTGCCTGTGTCACTACTGCTGTGTCCAGTCTGTGTAGTTATAGGCCAGCCCTTAGATGTTCCTTGTTCCTGGGTATAGGCTGCGGTGCCTGTGTCACTACTGCTGTGTCCAGTCTGTGTAGTTATAGGCCAGCCCTTACATCCGATGTTCCTTGTTCCTGGGTATAGGCTGCGGCGCCTGTGTCACTACTGCTGTGTCCAGTCTGTGTAGCCATAGGCCAGCCCTTACATCCGATGTTCCTTCTTCCTGGGTATAGGCAGGGTGCCTGTGTCACTACTGCTGTGTCCAGTCTGTGTAGCCATAGGCCAGCCCTTAGATGTTCCTTCTTCCTGGGTATAGGCTGTGAATGTGTACGCAGTTGCCAGTGAGTTGCGATAGCTCTGGTGCCGCCTCTTATCATGGACATTAGCTGCATCAGTGCACAACACAAGTCAGGCCCCGTGTACTATAGTGCGTATGCTGCAGCAGAGGATTCTACGCCACTGACAGTTGCGTGGCCAGTGCCCAAACGCTTAGAGGTGCCAGGCCTTGCTACAAACCCTGGCTATTGTATCTATAGAGAGGGGTCCAGTATGAAATGCCGGCTCATAATACCGACGCTGGATCCTGATGTTGGAAAGACCAACAGGGGTGAGTGTAGGGTGTTCTCCCCCTCCCTACCCCCTAACCCCCTGTCCCCGCAGCCTAACCCTAACCTCCCCCCTTAGTGCCTGACCCTACCCACCCCCTAAACCTAAATCTCTATCCCAGCTGCCTAACCCACCCTCCCATTCCCTTGGCTGTAAACCTGACCCGGTGGCCATACACCAAGTCTTTACTAGGGTAAACCCCTCTACGACCCTTCACGTGCAGCACTGTCCATTATGGTGACTGGATTTATGGATGAAGCACCTGTTATGCCTGTCTTACCCTGCCCTGCCCGCCTACAGCCATGCCCCAGGCACGGGGCAGCAGAATGCTCTCAGTAAGTGGCTCCCGGTGCACTGAACGTGCTGCATAATTGGATGCAGAGACATGGCTGTCTGCGTATGAGGAATGCCACATCTAGGCGACTCCCGTCCAAGTCTCTGCTTTCTGGCAAGTGTGCTGTGCTGCACATGGAGGCTTCAGTCTGTGGGTGTGGGTGTGGGTGTGTGTGTGTGTGTGTGTGTGTGTGTGTGTGTGTGTGTGTGTGTGTGTGTGTGTGTGTGTGTGTGATCTTTCTGGCGTCTGATTGCAGTGCCAGCAATTGTGCTCCTTTTAGTTTTTATAATCTGTTAGAATGAGTCAATAAATGTAGAAAATAAATATACCCCTTCTATTGGAAACAGGGGAACACAGGACAGCGTTGAACAGAACAGTAGACGTGGGTGAGAACGCTTTGTCTACAAGGACGTTCAGTTACTTGAAGTCTATTTGTGAATGAAAACAGATGACGGAAGCCGGGGTGAATTGCTGCAGCGATGACTCATGTAGCGCTGGATGCTTATATTACACGAGGACACAGAAGCAGCGGGAAGTCTCGTGCTGGCCTTGCTGTATTATTGTATCCCGTTCATACACTGCAGTGCCCCTAGCGTTATCTCTGGCCGGAGTTACACTCATCCGCCAGAGCTGTAACGTATAATGGGAAATAGGATTATAGGACGTTCATCAGCGATTTGCAGACGATCTAAGATTGGACACGCGTTATAGCAATGAGCGTTTCACATTGTCACTTGTGGTTTCTTTGGTCTGGATCATTTCCTGTGAAGAGTTACTGTATGTCGTCTGTTGTAATTTGTTTTACAGGGGCCTGAGGGGTACCCAGGAGAGGCCGGGCCGCCTGGAAATGCTGGAGAAAAGGTACCGCAAAGCCGTTAGTAAGACAATGGAGAACATACTGTTATTTGTGGTGCAGAGTCATGTATGGGCTCAGCTGGGAGTGGAGAAGGATGGGCACCCAGTCTCTAACATACATGTGGGAACTATGTATCATCTGCAATTCCCCGAAGCCACTGACTATAAGCCCTGTGCCCCACTATTGGAGATGGATGGCGCTCCGCGGCGCTTGCCCCCACCACTGTTGTCTTCTGGCCAGATCCTTGGACTCCAGCGAATTGCAGGGGTTTGTTTAGATACCTGAATGCATATTTCACTTGTCGTCCCTTGTGATCTGGTTGGCCGGCACTGTTATTGCCCCAATACCCCACACCACTGGGTGACTGATGGGAATAAACGCCCTTATGCAGAGCCTTATACGTCTCAGGATGCTCACGGCTCTGCATCTGCTGCATGTGGGCCAGTTCCTGCCGGTCTGCATAAGTAGAAGGACCTCTGTAGTGTGGCTGCATAGTTACGCCCATTCCCTCCCCCTTTCCACCTCTCCAGTTACACAAAGCTACATTGGCGCATGTGCACGCACTCGCGTTTTAGGCGTACGCAGTACAGATTTTCAGACTGTTGTAGGTTCAGCTCAGCATCAGGCCCCCGGTCAGGAAATAGACTGTCTTCCCGAACTCCCAATGGTGCTAGGAAAGGCCCCGCTCACTGTAGACACTTCAGGAGAGTGCTGGAACTGCTGGTGATGTGATGCATTGCCTTCTATACAAACCACTGACACTTATCATACTGGGTGTCAGAGATGGGAGCCGCAGCCCGGTAGCTGGATGTATAACCGCAATATCTTCTACAGGTGGCATCTGTGCAAAATCCTGCATCTAACTGTAATAAGAGGGGCATAGCGGTAACTGTGATAAGAGGGGCATATCGGTAACTGTAGTAAGAGGGGCATAGCGGTAACTGTAATAAGAGGAGCCTAGCGGTAACTGTGATAAGAGGGGCATAGCGGTAACTGTAATAAGAGGAGCCTAGCGGTAACTGTAGTAAGAGGGGCATAGCGGTAACTGTAGTAAGAGGGGCATAGCGGTAACTGTAATAAGAGGAGCCTAGCTCTAACTATGGTAAGAGGAGCCTAGCGGTAACTGTGATAAGAGGAGCCTAGCGGTAACTGTAGTAAGAGGGGCATAGCGGTTACTGTGATAAGAGGAGCCTAGCGGTAACTGTAGTAAGAGGGGCCTAGTGGTAACTGTAGTAAGAGGAGCCTAGTGGTAACTGTAGTAAGAGGAGCCTAGTGGTAACTGTAGTAAGAGGGGCCTAGCGGTAACTGTAGTAAGAGGGGCCTAGCGGTAACTGTAGTAAGAGGGGCCTAGCTCTAACTATGGTAAGAGGAGCCTAGTGGTAACTGTAGTAAGAGGAGCCTAGTGGTAACTGTAGTAAGAGGGGCCTAGTGGTAACTGTAGTAAGAGGGGCCTAGTGGTAACTGTAGTAAGAGGGGCCTAGCGGTAACTGTAGTAAGAGGAGCCTAGTGGTAACTGTAGTAAGAGGGGCCTAGCGGTAACTGTAGTAAGAGGGGCCTAGCTCTAACTATGGTAAGAGGAGCCTAGTGGTAACTGTAGTAAGAGGAGCCTAGTGGTAACTGTAGTAAGAGGGGCCTAGTGGTAACTGTAGTAAGAGGGGCCTAGTGGTAACTGTAGTAAGAGGGGCCTAGCGGTAACTGTAGTAAGAGGGGCCTAGCTCTAACTATGGTAAGAGGAGCCTAGTGGTAACTGTAGTAAGAGGAGCCTAGTGGTAACTGTAGTAAGAGGGGCCTAGCGGTAACTGTAGTAAGAGGAGCCTAGTGGTAACTGTAGTAAGAGGGGCCTAGCTCTAACTATGGTAAGAGGAGCCTAGTGGTAACTGTAGTAAGAGGGGCATAGCGGTAACTGTAATAAGAGGAGCCTAGCGGTAACTGTAATAAGAGGAGCCTAGCGGTAACTGTAGTAAGAGGAGCCTAGTGGTAACTGTAGTAAGAGGGGCCTAGCTCTAACTATGGTAAGAGGAGCCTAGTGGTAACTGTAGTAAGAGGGGCATAGCGGTAACTGTAATAAGAGGAGCCTAGCGGTAACTGTAATAAGAGGAGCCTAGCGGTAACTGTAGTAAGAGGAGCCTAGTGGTAACTGTAGTAAGAGGGGCCTAGCTCTAACTATGGTAAGAGGAGCCTAGTGGTAACTGTAGTAAGAGGGGCATAGCGGTAACTGTAATAAGAGGAGCCTAGCGGTAACTGTAGTAAGAGGGGCATAGCGGTAACTGTAATAAGAGGGGCATATCGGTAACTGTAATAAGAGGGGCATATCGGTAACTGTAGTAAGAGGGGCATAGCGGTAACTGTAGTAAGAGGGGCATAGCGGTAACTGTAATAAGAGGGGCATAGCGGTAACTGTGATAAGAGGGGCATATCGGTAACTGTAGTAAGAGGGGCATAGCGGTAACTGTAATAAGAGGAGCCTAGCGGTAACTGTGATAAGAGGGGCATAGCGGTAACTGTAATAAGAGGAGCCTAGCGGTAACTGTAGTAAGAGGGGCATAGCGGTAACTGTAGTAAGAGGGGCATAGCGGTAACTGTAATAAGAGGAGCCTAGCGGTAACTGTAGTAAGAGGGGCATAGCGGTAACTGTAGTAAGAGGAGCCTAGCGGTAACTGTAGTAAGAGGGGCATAGCGGTAACTGTAATAAGAGGAGCCTAGCGGTAACTGTAGTAAGAGGGGCATAGCGGTAACTGTAGTAAGAGGAGCCTAGCGGTAACTGTGATAAGAGGAGCCTAGCGGTAACTGTAGTAAGAGGGGCCTAGTGGTAACTGTAGTAAGAGGGGCCTAGCTGTAACTGTGATAAGAGGAGCCTAGCGGTAACTGTAGTAAGAGGAGCCTAGCGGTAACTGTAATAAGAGGGGCATAGCGGTAACTGTAGTAAGAGGGGCATAGCGGTAACTGTAGTAAGAGGAGCCTAGCTCTAACTATGGTAAGAGGAGCCTAGCGGTAACTGTGATAAGAGGAGCCTAGCGGTAACTGTAGTAAGAGGGGCCTAGTGGTAACTGCAGTAAGAGGGGCCTAGCGGTAACTGTGATAAGAGGAACCTAGCGGTAACTGTAGTAAGAGGGGCCTAGCTGTAACTGTGATAAGAGGAGCCTAGCGGTAACTGTAGTAAGAGGAGCCTAGTGGTAACTGTAGTAAGAGGAGCCTAGTGGTAACTGTAGTAAGAGGGGCATAGCGGTAACTGTAGTAAGAGGGGCCTAGTGGTAACTGTAGTAAGAGGGGCATAGCGGTAACTGTAGTAAGAGGAGCCTAGCGGTAACTGTAGTAAGAGGGGCATAGCGGTAACTGTAGTAAGAGGAGCCTAGCGGTAACTGTAATAAGAGGGGCATAGCGGTAACTGTAGTAAGAGGGGCATAGCGGTAACTGTAGTAAGAGGAGCCTAGCTCTAACTATGGTAAGAGGAGCCTAGCGGTAACTGCAGTAAGAGGGGCCTAGCTCTAACTATGGTAAGAGGAGCCTAGCGGTAACTGTGATAAGAGGAGCCTAGCGGTAACTGTAGTAAGAGGGGCCTAGTGGTAACTGCAGTAAGAGGGGCCTAGCGGTAACTGTGATAAGAGGAGCCTAGCGGTAACTGTAGTAAGAGGGGCCTAGCTGTAACTGTGATAAGAGGAGCCTAGCGGTAACTGTAGTAAGAGGAGCCTAGTGGTAACTGTAGTAAGAGGAGCCTAGTGGTAACTGTAGTAAGAGGAGCCTAGTGGTAACTGTAGTAAGAGGGGCATAGCGGTAACTGTAGTAAGAGGGGCCTAGTGGTAACTGTAGTAAGAGGGGCATAGCGGTAACTGTAGTAAGAGGAGCCTAGCGGTAACTGTAGTAAGAGGGGCATAGCGGTAACTGTAGTAAGAGGAGCCTAGCGGTAACTGTGATAAGAGGAGCCTAGCGGTAACTGTAGTAAGAGGGGCCTAGTGGTAACTGTAGTAAGAGGGGCCTAGCTGTAACTGTGATAAGAGGAGCCTAGCGGTAACTGTAGTAAGAGGAGCCTAGCGGTAACTGTGATAAGAGGAGCCTAGCGGTAACTGTAGTAAGAGGGGCCTAGCTGTAACTGTGATAAGAGGAGCCTAGTGGTAACTGTAGTAAGAGGGGCCTAGCGGTAACTGTAGTAAGAGGAGCCTAGCGGTAACTGTAGTAAGAGGAGCCTAGCGGTAACTGTGATAAGAGGAGCCTAGCGGTAACTGTAGTAAGAGGGGCCTAGCTCTAACTATGGTAAGAGGAGCCTAGCGGTAACTGTGATAAGAGGAGCCTAGCGGTAACTGTAGTAAGAGGGGCCTAGTGGTAACTGCAGTAAGAGGGGCCTAGCGGTAACTGTAGTAAGAGGAGCCTAGCGGTAACTGTAGTAAGAGGAGCCTAGCGGTAACTGTAATAAGAGGGGCCTAGCGGTAACTGTAGTAAGAGGGGCATAGCGGTAACTGTAGTAAGAGGAGCCTAGCTCTAACTATGGTAAGAGGAGCCTAGCGGTAACTGTAATAAGAGGGGCATAGCGGTAACTGTAGTAAGAGGGGCATAGCGGTAACTGTAGTAAGAGGAGCCTAGCGGTAACTGTGATAAGAGGAGCCTAGTGGTAACTGTAGTAAGAGGGGCCTAGCTGTAACTGTGATAAGAGGAGCCTAGCGGTAACTGTAGTAAGAGGAGCCTAGCGGTAACTGTAGTAAGAGGGGCATAGCGGTAACTGTAGTAAGAGGGGCATAGCGGTAACTGTAATAAGAGGGGCATAGCGGTAACTGTAGTAAGAGGGGCATAGCGGTAACTGTAGTAAGAGGAGCCTAGCGGTAACTGTGATAAGAGGAGCCTAGTGGTAACTGTAGTAAGAGGGGCCTAGCTGTAACTGTGATAAGAGGAGCCTAGCGGTAACTGTAGTAAGAGGAGCCTAGTGGTAACTGCAGTAAGAGGGGCCTAGCGGTAACTGTAGTAAGAGGGGCCTAGCTGTAACTGTGATAAGAGGAGCCTAGCGGTAACTGTAGTAAGAGGGGCATAGCGGTAACTGTAGTAAGAGGAGCCTAGCGGTAACTGTGATAAGAGGAGCCTAGCGGTAACTGTAGTAAGAGGGGCCTAGCTCTAACTATGGTAAGAGGAGCCTAGCGGTAACTGTGATAAGAGGAGCCTAGCGGTAACTGTAGTAAGAGGGGCCTAGTGGTAACTGCAGTAAGAGGGGCCTAGCGGTAACTGTAGTAAGAGGAGCCTAGCGGTAACTGTAGTAAGAGGAGCCTAGTGGTAACTGCAGTAAGAGGGGCCTAGCGGTAACTGTAGTAAGAGGGGCCTAGCTGTAACTGTGATAAGAGGAGCCTAGCGGTAACTGTAGTAAGAGGGGCCTAGCGGTAACTGTAGTAAGAGGAGCCTAGCGGTAACTGTGATAAGAGGAGCCTAGCGGTAACTGTAGTAAGAGGGGCCTAGCTCTAACTATGGTAAGAGGAGCCTAGCGGTAACTGTGATAAGAGGAGCCTAGCGGTAACTGTAGTAAGAGGGGCCTAGTGGTAACTGCAGTAAGAGGGGCCTAGCGGTAACTGTAGTAAGAGGAGCCTAGCGGTAACTGTAGTAAGAGGAGCCTAGCGGTAACTGTAATAAGAGGGGCCTAGCGGTAACTGTAGTAAGAGGGGCATAGCGGTAACTGTAGTAAGAGGAGCCTAGCTCTAACTATGGTAAGAGGAGCCTAGCGGTAACTGTAATAAGAGGGGCATAGCGGTAACTGTAGTAAGAGGGGCATAGCGGTAACTGTAGTAAGAGGAGCCTAGCGGTAACTGTGATAAGAGGAGCCTAGTGGTAACTGTAGTAAGAGGGGCCTAGCTGTAACTGTGATAAGAGGAGCCTAGCGGTAACTGTAGTAAGAGGAGCCTAGCGGTAACTGTAGTAAGAGGGGCATAGCGGTAACTGTAGTAAGAGGGGCATAGCGGTAACTGTAATAAGAGGGGCATAGCGGTAACTGTAGTAAGAGGGGCATAGCGGTAACTGTAGTAAGAGGAGCCTAGCGGTAACTGTGATAAGAGGAGCCTAGTGGTAACTGTAGTAAGAGGGGCCTAGCTGTAACTGTGATAAGAGGAGCCTAGCGGTAACTGTAGTAAGAGGAGCCTAGTGGTAACTGCAGTAAGAGGGGCCTAGCGGTAACTGTAGTAAGAGGGGCCTAGCTGTAACTGTGATAAGAGGAGCCTAGCGGTAACTGTAGTAAGAGGGGCATAGCGGTAACTGTGATAAGAGGAGCCTAGTGGTAACTGCAGTAAGAGGGGCATAGCGGTAACTGTGATAAGAGGAGCCTAGTGGTAACTGCAGTAAGAGGGGCATAGCGGTAACTGTGATAAGAGGAGCCTAGTGGTAACTGCAGTAAGAGGGGCCTAGCTCTAACTATGGTAAGAGGAGCCTAGCGGTAACTGTAGTAAGAGGGGCCTAGCAGTAACCATGGTAAGAGGAGCCTAGCGGTAACTGTAGTAAGAGGGGCCTAGCGGTAACCATGGTAAGAGGAGCCTAGTGGTAACTGTAGTAAGAGGGGCCTAGCTGTAACTATGGTAAAAGGAGCCTAGCGGTAACTGTAGTAAGAGGGGCCTAGCGGTAATTGTAGGTAAGAGGAGCCTAGTGGTAACTGTAGTAAGAGGGGCCTAGCTGTAACTATGGTAAGAGGAGCCTAGCGGTAACTGTAGTAAGAGGGGCCTAGCGGTAATTGTAGGTAAGAGGAGCCTAGTGGTAACTGTAGTAAGAGGGGCCTAGCGGTAACCATGGTAAGAGGAGCCTAGTGGTAACTGTAGTAAGAGGGGCCTAGCGGTAACCATGGTAAGAGGGGCCTAGCGGTAACCATGGTAAGAGGAGCCTAGTGGTAACTGTAGTAAGAGGGGCCTAGCAGTAACCATGGTAAGAGGAGCCTAGTGGTAACTGTAGTAAGAGGGGCCTAGCGGTAACCATGGTAAGAGGAGCCTAGTGGTAACTGTAGTAAGAGGGGCCTAGCGGTAACCATGGTAAGAGGAGCCTAGTGGTAACTGTAGTAAGAGGGGCCTAGCGGTAACCATGGTAAGAGGAGCCTAGTGGTAACTGTAGTAAGAGGGGCCTAGCGGTAACCATGGTAAGAGGAGCCTAGTGGTAACTGTAGTAAGAGGGGCCTAGCTGTAACCATGGTAAGAGGAGCCTAGCGGTAACTATAATCAGAGATCAGAGGGGCCTAGTGATAACTACAATCAGATGGCCAAGCGATAACTGTGATAGTAAGGGCCTAGTGTAGGGACCTAGCAGTAACTGTGATAATAAGGGCCTATCGGTAACTGTGATAAGAGGGGCCTATCGGTAACTGTGATAAGAGGGGCCTATCGTTAACTGTGATAAGAAGGGGCTAGCGGTATCTGTGGTAATAAGGGCCTAGTTTAACTGCGATCTAAGGGGCCTAGCGGTAACTGTGGTAAGATGGGCCTAGTGTAACTGCAATCAGAGGGGCCTAGCGGTAACTGTGGTAAGTTGGGTCTAGTGTAACTGCAATCAGAGGGGCCTAGCGGTAACTGTGGTAAGATGGGCCTAGTGTAACTGCGATCAGAGGGGCCTAGCGGTAACTGGAGTAAGATGGGCCTAGTGTAACTGTGATCAGAGGGGCCTAGCAGTAACTGGAGTAAGATGGGCCTAGTGTAACTGCGATCAGTGGGGCCTAGTGGTAACTGTGGTAAGAGGAGCCTAGTGTAACTGCGATCAGAGGGGCCTAGTGGTAACTGGAGTAAGATGGGCCTAGTGTAACTGCGATCAGAGGGGCCTAGGGGTAACTGGAGTAAGATGAGCCTAGTGTAACTGCGATCAGAGGGGCCTAGCGGTAACTGGAGTAAGATGGGCCTAGTGTAACTGCGATCAGAGGGGCCTAGCGGTAACTGTGGTAAGAGGAGCCTAGTGTAACTGCGATCAGAGGGGCCTAGCGGTAACTGGAGTAAGATGGGCCTAGTGTAACTGCGATCAGAGGGGCCTAGCGGTAACTGTGGTAAGAGGAGCCTAGTGTAACTGCGATCAGAGGGGCCTAGCGGTAACTGGAGTAATATGGGCCTAGTGTAACTGCGATCAGAGGGGCCTAGCGGTAACTGGAGTAAGATGGGCCAAGTGTAACTGCGATCAGAGGGGCCTAGTGGTAACTGGAGTAAGATGGGCCAAGTGTAACTGCGATCAGAGGGGCCTAGTGGTAACTGGAGTAAGATGGGCCAAGTGTAACTGCGATCAGAGGGGCCTAGTGGTAACTGGAGTAAGATGGGCCAAGTGTAACTGCGATCAGAGGGGCCTAGTGGTAACTGGAGTAAGATGGGCCTAATGTAACTGCGATCAGAGGGGCCTAGCGGTAACTGGAGTAAGAGGAGCCTAGTGTAACTGCGATCAGAGGGGCCTAGTGGTAACTGGAGTAAGATGGGCCTAATGTAACTACGATCAGAGAGGCCTAGTGGTAACTGGAGTAAGATGGGCCTAATGTAACTGCGATCAGAGAGGCCTAGCGGTAACTGGAGTAAGATGGGCCTAGTGTAACTGCGATCAGAGGGGCCTAGCGGTAACTGGAGTAAGAGGAGCCTAGTGTAACTGCGATCAGAGGGGCCTAGCGGTAACTGGAGTAAGATGGGCCTAGTGTAACTGCGATCAGAGGGGCCTAGCGGTAACTGGAGTAAGATGGGCCTAGTGTAACTGCGATCAGTGGGGCCTAGCGGTAACTGTGGTAAGAGGAGCCTAGTGTAACTGCGATCAGAGGGGCCTAGTGGTAACTGGAGTAAGATGGGCCTAGTGTAACTGCGATCAGAGG
The DNA here is from genome assembly GCF_028390025.1 of Pseudophryne corroboree. Taxonomy (NCBI): domain Eukaryota; kingdom Metazoa; phylum Chordata; class Amphibia; order Anura; family Myobatrachidae; genus Pseudophryne; species Pseudophryne corroboree. The sequence continues at coordinate 8,418,044 of NC_086452.1, forward strand.
GGCCTAGCGGTAACTGGAGTAAGATGGGCCTAGTGTAACTGCGATCAGAGGGGCCTAGCGGTAACTGGAGTAAGATGGGCCTAGTGTAACTGCGATCAGAGGGGCCTAGCGGTAACTGGAGTAAGATGGGCCTAGTGTAACTGCGATCAGAGGGGCCTAGCGGTAACTGGAGTAAGATGGGCCTAGTGTAACTGCGATCAGTGGGGCCTAGCGGTAACTGTGGTAAGAGGAGCCTAGTGTAACTGCGATCAGAGGGGCCTAGTGGTAACTGGAGTAAGATGGGCCAAGTGTAACTGCGATCAGAGGGGCCTAGTGGTAACTGGAGTAAGATGAGCCTAGTGTAACTGCGATCAGAGAGGCCTAGCGGTAACTGGAGTAAGATGGGCCTAGTGTAACTGCGATCAGAGGGCCCTAGCGGTAACTGTGGTAAGAGGAGCCTAGTGTAACTGCGATCAGAGGGGCCTAGCGGTAACTGTGGTAAGAGGATCCTAGTGTAACTGCGATCAGAGGGGCCTAGCAGTAACTGGAGTAAGATGGGCCTAGTTTAACTGCGATCAGAGGGGCCTAGCGGTAACTGTGGTAAGAGGATCCTAGTGTAACTGCGATCAGAGGGGCCTAGCAGTAACTGGAGTAAGATGGGCCTAGTGTAACTGCGATCAGAGGGGCCTAGCAGTAACTGGAGTAAGATGGGCCTAGTGTAACTGCGATCAGAGGGGCCTAGCGGTAACTGGAGTAAGATGGGCCTAGTGTAACTGCGATCAGAGGGGCCTAGCGGTAACTGTGGTAAGAGGATCCTAGTGTAACTGCGATCAGAGGGGCCTAGCGGTAACTGGAGTAAGATGGGCCTAGTGTAACTGCGATCAGAGGGGCCTAGCGGTAACTGTGGTAAGAGGATCCTAGTGTAACTGCGATCAGAGGGGCCTAGCGGTAACTGGAGTAAGATGGGCCTAGTGTAACTGCGATCAGAGGGGCCTAGCGGTAACTGGAGTAAGATGGGCCTAGTGTAACTGCGATCAGAGGGGCCTAGCGGTAACTGGAGTAAGAGGAGCCTAGTGTAACTGCGATCAGAGGGGCCTAGCGGTAACTGGAGTAAGATGGGCCTAGTGTAACTGCGATCAGAGGGGCCTAGCGGTAACTGGAGTAAGAGGAGCCTAGTGTAACTGTGATAAGAGGGGCCTAGCGGTAATTGGAGTAAGATGGGCCTAGTGTAACTGCGATCAGAGGGGCCTAGCGGTAACTGGAGTAAGATGGGCCTAGTGTAACTGCGATCAGAGAGGCCTAGCGGTAACTGGAGTAAGATGGGCCTAGTGTAACTGTGATCAGAGGGGCCTAGCGGTAACTGGAGTAAGATGAGCCTAGTGTAACTGTGATCAGAGGGGCCTAGCGGTAACTGGAGTAAGATGGGCCTAGTGTAACTGTGATCAGAGAGGCCTAGCAATACCTAGCGGTAATATAAATAGATGGCATAGGGAGCATAATGTAAAAGTCTCTTTCAGACCAGCGCTAACACATATATCTGAATTGAAAGTTGTGTGAATATTTTGTAGTTGATCCGTCTTACAACAGTAGCGGATACAGGGGAATCTAATGTGTCCGGTCATTTTGTATTTGTATATTGTAGTTCAGTAATGTAGTAATGTTCTATAAGATGTAACATTTGCCAGATCCTCTTCTGCTAGCAGATTGTGCAGGCGGGTCGGTGATTTATTGCTGGAATTAGTCGGAATTTAGCGGTTGAAGCCATTTCTACTTCAATTCCCAATAGCAGAAGAGAACGAGAAAGAGTTGTTATGTAATGTGTGGAAAGCATTGCCTCACTATTATATACACGGTTACGGCGTTCCTGATTATAGTGTACGTTACAGTGAATCTCTAAATGAACCGCAGTTTCCACAAATTTTCCAAGATAGAATTAAGAAATCAAAAACAAAGTCACCCTAACAAAATGGTTTCACCTTAATTTCTTGCCACGGCTGGTCAAATACAAAGCCGATTCTCAAATGTGTCAACGTTGAGGCTTTCCTGGCTAGGTAGAGTCAGTAAAATTATCGGACGCATATTGGCGCATCTTCAAACATCTGAGACATTTTATGCCCTCTCAGAGAAGATGCTAGGCTGCCTCCAACTGCGTCCAATCACGGTGCAACACTAAGGCACACCCTTTTATAGCCACCCCCCTTTACCTCCAAACGCTGGCTACCTGTCACGATGAGAAGAAATCCTCTCTGTATCCGATGTCTCTACTCCAGTGACACACGTGTGCAGAACGGCACGGCAGCAAAACATCGCTCCACCGTGTCCATAGTCAGCATTGCATCCACTCCTGAATCAGGAACACTGTCTGTAGCTTGCCCTACATCAGGGGGTACTAGGACAGCTGTGCAACCAAGTGAGAAGAGTGGATTCTGGAACTGGGATAACACTGGAAGGGAAGGAACGGAGGGGCTGCAAGGTGAGCAGAGGGCGATGCAATGCAGGGAAGGAGCTGGAACATAGCCTAGGTATGGTGCATGAAGGTAGAACAGAGGTTCCCAAACACGGTCCTCAAGCCACCCCAACGCTCCTGGTTTTAAATGTATCCATGCTTGGCCACAGGTGACTTAATTAGCACGTTAGTCAATTTGATTTAACCATCTGTGCTGAGCCACGGATATACCTAACACCTGGACCGTTGGGGTGCCTTGAGGACCGCATTTGGGAACCTCTGAGGTAGAACATACTTGCCTACCTGCCCCTCTCCATGAGGGAGAAAATGCTCTGTTCCTGGACTCTCCTGGTAATGTATGATTGCCATCACCTGTGGTGAGCTGGGTAATTGATAAGAAAGGTGTTTCACCACAGGTGATGGCAATCATACATTACCAGGAAAGTCCAGGAACAGAGCATTTTCTCCCTCATGGAGAGGGTCAGGTAGGCAAGTATGAGGTAGAAGGATGGGTAACCCAGGACGGCTGTGTAAGGGAAGTGGATGTGCTGGGGCAATTCTGTGCACAGAAGCCCTCAGTCACAATAATCCTCACCAAAGTCCTTAGTTCCATTGGTAGCACAGAGTGAGAGTAGCTCCCATCCTGTGGCAACGTTCCCAAATCACTCTCCAGAGATATCCGTCAACAGAGGGCACAGGTGTCTTTGTGTGGCAGATAATGATTGGCGGATTCCACTGGCAGAAACATTCCTAGTGAGAGAATGTGTACTGTACCTTTAAGTGCAGAAGGCGAGTCTGTGGACTCAGATCAAAGTTTTCAAACTCAGTCATCAAGGAACCGCTGACTATGACATCACAGCTGGGCGGGCAAATTCAGAATCCCAGTTGTGATGTCCGGAATGACACATTGAGCGGGCGATTGGCAGATGTGTATAACTTTCCTAATCAGCCGCTCGGTTGGCGTGATGGCCACTTTGTCGCTGTAGTGTGTTTCCAGCTTTAGTCATCGGAGGTATGAGGCGGCAGAACAAGCCCTGTGCATGTGGACTGTGTCTGTACTTACTGTATGAGGGCTACCATAGTACATACTGCAAGTAACAGGTATGACAAACGTTCATACACATTGTGTCTAATCAGGGAAATGAATGTATTGTACTGTAATGGTTTCCATAGTAACCGTCACTTATTGCACTGAACGGTGGACTGTGTCTTACAGGGAGAACGCGGCACACCGGGACCTGAGGGGCCGTCTGGTGAGAAGGGGACACTGGTATGTACATACTTACCTTTATATGAAGGACTGGCTCTCCATGTTCAGCAAGTGTCAAACAGTCAGATCAATATTGTGAAGTAATAGCAGCAGGCTGTAACATCTCCCTGTATGATCACTTTCATATGGTCTGTATGGCGGCCTCTAGTGGCCACCGGAGCACATAACAGAGGTGAGGAGCACCTTAGCCTTTTATTATAAAGATGATATTGCATTGGGTTGTTGGGTGTGTGTGATATGACATTGGGGTGCCGGTGCTGTATGTGTGTGAATGATATGATATTGGGGTGCAGGTGCTGTATGTGTGTATGATATGACATTGGGGTGTCGGTGCTGTATGGGTGTGTGATATGATATTGGGGTGTTGGTGCTGTATGTGTGTGTGATATGATATTGGGGTGTCAGTGCTGTATGTGTGTGAATGATATGATATTGGGGTGCCGGTGCTGTATGTGTGTGTGATATGATATTGGGGTGCTGTATGTGTGTATGATATGATATTGGGGTGCCAGTGCTGTATGTGTGTATGATATGATATTGGGGTGCTGGTGTTGTATGTGTGTATGATATGATATTGGGGTGCCAGTACTGTATGTGTGTGTATGATATGATATTGGGGTGCCGGTGCTGTATGTGTGTATGATATGATATTGGGGTGCCGGTGCTGTATGTGTGTATGATATGATATTGGGGTGCCGGTGCTGTATGTGTGTATGATATGATATTGGGGTGTCGGTGCTGTATGTGTGTATGAGATGATATTGGGGTGTTGGTGCTGTATGTGTGTATGAGATGATATTGGGGTGTTGGTGCTGTATGTGTGTATGAGATGATATTGGGGTGCCGGTGCTGTACGTGTGTATGAGATGATATTGGGGTGCTGGTGCTATATGGGTGTGGATGATATGATATTGGGGTGTCGGTGCTCTACGTGTGTGTGATATGATATTGGGGTGCAGGTGCTGTATGATATTGGGGTGTCGGTGCTGTACGTGTGTGTGATATGATATTGGGGTGCTGTATGTGTGTGTATGATATGATATTGGGGTGCCGGTGCTGTACATGTCTGTGATATGATATTGGGGTGCCGGTGTTGTATGTGTGTATGATATTGGGGTGCCGGTGCTGTATGTGTGTGTATGATATGATATTGGGGCGTCGGTGCTGTATGTGTGTGTATGATATGATATTGGGGTGCAGGTGCTGTATGTGTGTATGATATGATATTGGGGTGCCGGTGCTGTATGTGTGTATGATATGATATTGGGGTGTCGGTGCTGTATGGGTGTGTATGATATGAAATTGGGGTGTTGGTGCTGTATGTGTGTATGATATGATATTGGGGTGCCGGTGCTGTATGTGTGTATGATATGATATTGGGGTGCCGGTGCTGTATGTGTGTATGATATGATATTGGGGTGTCGGTGCTGTATGTGTGTATGATATGATATTGGGGTGCCGGTGCTGTATGTGTGTATGATATGATATTGGGGTGCCGGTGCTGTATGTGTGTATGATATGATATTGGGGTGCCAGTGCTGTATGTGTGTATGATATGATATTGGGGTGTCGGTGCTGTATGTGTGTATGATATGATATTGGGGTGCCGGTGCTGTATGTGTGTATGATATGATATTGGGGTGCCGGTGCTGTATGTGTGTATGATATGATATTGGGGTGCCGGTGCTGTACGTGTGTGTGATATGATATTGGGGTGCCGGTGCTGTTCATGTCTGTGATATGATATTGGGGTGCCGGTGTTGTATGTGTGTATGATATTGGGGTGCCGGTGCTGTATGTGTGTGTATGATATGATATTGGGGCGCCGGTGCTGTATGTGTGTGTATGATATGATATTGGGGTGCAGGTGCTGTATGGGTGTGTATGATATGACATTGGGGTGTTGGTGCTGTATGTGTGTATGATATGATATTGGGGTGCCGGTGCTGTATGTGTGTATGATATGATATTGGGGTGTCGGTGCTGTATGTGTGTATGATATGATATTGGGGTGCCGGTGCTGTATGTGTGTATGATATGATATTGGGGTGCCGGTGCTGTACGTGTGTGTGATATGATATTGGGGTGCCGGTGCTGTACATGTCTGTGATATGATATTGGGGTGCCGGTGTTGTATGTGTGTATGATATTGGGGTGCCGGTGCTGTATGTGTGTATGATATGATATTGGGGTGCCGGTGCTGTATGTGTGTATGATATGATATTGGGGTGCCGGTGCTGTACGTGTGTGTGATATGATATTGGGGTGCCGGTGCTGTACATGTCTGTGATATGATATTGGGGTGCCGGTGTTGTATGTGTGTATGATATTGGGGTGCCGGTGCTGTATGTGTGTATGATATGATATTGGGGTGCCGGTGCTGTATGTGTGTATGATATGATATTGGGGTGTCTGTGCTGTATGGGTGTGTATGATATGACATTGGGGTGTTGGTGCTGTATGTGTGTATGATATGATATTGGGGTGCCGGTGCTGTATGTGTGTATGATATGATATTGGGGTGTCTGTGCTGTATGGGTGTGTATGATATGACATTGGGGTGCTGGTGCTGTATGTGTGTATGATATGATATTGGGGTGCCGGTGCTGTATGTGTGTATGATATGATATTGGGGTGCCGGTGCTGTATGTGTGTATGATATGATATTGGGGTGTCGGTGCTGTATGTGTGTATGATATGATATTGGGGTGTCGGTGCTGTATGTGTGTATGACAAGATATTGGGGTGCCGGTGCTGTATGTGTGTATGATATGATATTGGGGTGTCGGTGCTGTATGTGTGTATGATAAGATATTGGGGTGCCGGTGCTGTATGTGTGTATGATATGATATTGGGGTGTTAGGGGGGAGGTGCTGGGAGTCAGTGATATTTATGAATGGAGGCAGAGGGAAAGCTGCAGTTAACCATGTGGGGGGGGGGGGGGGGGTAATTCTCTCCCTCTCCATCCCGCACTGTAACGGAATGAAAATAAAACAGAGTACACGCCATGTGTGTGCAGCCGATACACTGTCAGCGTGCCTGATGTACTGTGTGTAACGGAGATCGCGCACTGACAGACTGCTACCAGGAACATGTGTAAAGTCTGTCTTGTGGTTGTGATGGAACTTGCAGATTTTCCAGGACTGGAGTTATTTTCCATCATTACAATTTATGGCTCACACAGTTTCATTGACCACCAGGGTAACATTACCGGGCTTATTCCATGAAAACAGCGTTTCAGTTCTCTCTTTACATTGCCACAGGGCAAACAGAGCTGGAGGAATTCGCAAGACAGCAGAATCTCAATTGTCATGACCCAAGTTACCTACATTACTGAGGGTCCCTATAGACATCACTTCCACATGGCTCACCCCCCAAATAACTAAATTATATGCACGCACACACGCACACGCGCGCACACACAGACGCACACTTTTCCCTTAGAACAACGTTGTCTGTTTCTCTTCTTACTGTTATACCCACACAGAAGCCGGTCTTTATCCAAACACACTTGAGCCCAGAACGCAGCCGACCCGCTCCCCAGATCTGACATATAAACTGTGTATGCTATATTTTAGTTTCTGTATTATACCCACATTCTGTGATCTCTACTTAGATTGTTGTCATTTATTTTCAGGGCTATCCAGGCCCCCCCGGGACACCCGGACCCCTGGGACCACCAGGATTGCCAGTAAGTCAGACAGTAATGTATTTTATTTCAGTGGAATGAATGGGCGGAGATCCTGGCGCAGGACAGAGGTGCTGTAGCCACACAGTGGGACCATGACTTATTGCCATAGGATGGCGTTCAGAAGGGCGCCACGGTACAGTAACAATACTAGATCTCCGCAATGTGTATATGTATAATGGAGGCATACTGTATCTGTATAGTGATCTGTCTCTGCATTATATACATATATCCCCTGTAATGATTGGCTGACACCACTGGATGATGATACGAGACCATGTCTTTCCTCTTACTGCAGGGTCCTGCTGGGCAGAGAGGACTGGCGGGTACACAAGGGGCAGAGGGCCAGAGGGTAAGTAACTATATATATATATATATATATATATATATATCATGTCACAGACTATTACAGTAACTGGACGTCGTGGAGATGATGTTACCAGTTCCTGATGGATATTTGGGCTGAATAATGGTTGAGCCCATACAATAGCTGAATGTGATCATATTGCACTTTGTGCCTCTACACGTGTGATTATTGCCAATTCCTCGGCCCATACAGAGGCTCCAACATATTCTGCTGAATCCTAATCCAACCGAGTCTCTTACTTCACTGATAATATCCAGATCGATAATATTATTTCCATCATCATACTCCAGACTGATTAGAGGTAACGTCAAAGGGGTCGCACCCCTCCACCCCCCCCCCTTTCCCGCCCTAGTAAGGCTCTGCCCGCTAACTGCCCGCAGCCCTCACCCAGCTCTTCTCACACATCGCTACAGACGGAAGGACAGAACTAGTGCCACCCGGCCCGTCCAATCAGGTCTCCAAGCTGGGCCACCCAGACGAGGTCTCTTGGCTTCTCCTCCTGGACGTGGCGGGCACCAGATCAGCGTGATTAGGAGACAGATGTAAGCAATTTCAGAGCATCAGACAGAGCGAGCGGCGGCTGTTTGTCCGACGTAATTGAGATGCTGATGTATTTGTTTATGGAAATGTTCTCAGAAGAGTTAGAGAAAGAGATGATAATTAGACACAGTGCACAGTAATTAGATGACCTCTGAGGCTGCACAAATGGGATACGTATGAGCCATAAAGCTGAGGAATGGCCTTGTGTGTCTCAGCCAGATGTAAGGGTGCCGACACGTCAGCAACGGCGGGACTGAATAGCCCTAATCCTGGGAAGCTAGGAGTGAGGGCTGGAAGTGGGACCTCAATAGGTATGGCAGTGACCACGTACACCCACATTTTACAATACACCTACATTATTACCTCGTTCTCATACATTGTATTCTGATCACAAAGTAGCATGTTCTACATAAGACAAAGTGTCCCGGCACTGCCCATCTCACCCTCCGTGTCCCGGGGTCCCAGCACTGCCCATCTCACCCTCCATGTCCTGGGGTCCCGACACTGCCCATCTCACCCTCCATGTCCTGGGGTCCCAGCACTGCCCATCTCACCCTCCATGTCCTGGGGTCCCGGCACTGCCCATCTCACCCTCCATGTCCCTGGGTCCGGCACTGCCCATCTCACTCTCCATGTCCTGGGGTCCCGGCACTGCCCATCTCACCCTCCATGTCCTGGGGTCCCGACACTGCCCGTCTCACCCTCCATGTCCTGGGGTCCCAGCACTGCCCGTCTCACCCTCCATGTCCTGGGGTCCCAGCACTGCCCGTCTCACCCTCCATGTCCTGGGGTCCCGGCACTGCCCATCTCACCCTCCATGTCCTGGGGACCCTGCACTGCCCATCTCACCCTCCATGTCCTGGGGTCCCGGCACTGCCCATCTCACCCTCCATGTCCTGGGGTCCCGGCACTGCCCATCTCACCCTCCATGTCCTGGGGTCCCAGCACTTCCCATCTCACCCTCCATGTCCCTGGGTCCGGCACTGCCCATCTCACCCTCCATGTCCTGGGGTCCCGGCACTGCCCATCTCACCCTCCATGTTCTGGGGTCCCGGCACTGCCCATCTCACCCTCCATGTCCTGGGGTCCCTGCACTGCCCGTCTCACCCTCCATGTCCTGGGGTCCCAGCACTGCCCGTCTCACCCTCCATGTCCTGGGGTCCCGACACTGCCCATCTCACCCTCCATGTCCTGGGGTCCCAGCACTGCCCATCTCACCCTCCATGTCCTGGGGTCCCGGCACTGCCCATCTCACCCTCCATGTCCTGGGGTCCCGGCACTGCCCATCTCACCCTCCATGTCCCTGGGTCCGGCACTGCCCATCTCACCCTCCATGTCCTGGGGTCCTAGCACTGCCCATCTCACCCTCCATGTCCCTGGGTCCGGCACTGCCCATCTCACCCTCCATGTCCTGGGGTCCCGGCACTGCCCATCTCACCCTCCATGTTCTGGGGTCCCGGCACTGCCCATCTCACCCTCCATGTCCTGGGGTCCCTGCACTGCCCGTCTCACCCTCCATGTCCTGGGGTCCCAGCACTGCCCGTCTCACCCTCCATGTCCTGGGGTCCCGACACTGCCCATCTCACCCTCCATGTCCTGGGGTCCCAGCACTGCCCATCTCACCCTCCATGTCCTGGGGTCCCGGCACTGCCCATCTCACCCTCCATGTCCTGGGGTCCCGGCACTGCCCATCTCACCCTCCATGTCCCTGGGTCCGGCACTGCCCATCTCACCCTCCATGTCCTGGGGTCCCGGCACTGCCCATCTTACCCTCCATGTCCCTGGGCCCGGCACTGCCCATCTCACCCTCCATGTCCTGGGGTCCCAGCACTGCCCATCTCACCCTCCATGTCCCTGGGTCCGGCACTGCCCATCTCACCCTCCATGTCCTGGGGTCCCGGCACTGCCCATCTCACCCTCCATGTTCTGGGGTCCCGGCACTGCCCATCTCACCCTCCATGTCCTGGGGTCCCTGCACTGCCCGTCTCACCCTCCATGTCCTGGGGTCCCAGCACTGCCCGTCTCACCCTCCATGTCCTGGGGTCCCGACACTGCCCATCTCACCCGCCATGTCCTGGGGTCCCAGCACTGCCCATCTCACCCTCCATGTCCTGGGGTCCCGGCACTGCCCATCTCACCCTCCATGTCCTGGGGTCCCGGCACTGCCCATCTCACCCTCCATGTCCCTGGGTCCGGCACTGCCCATCTCACCCTCCATGTCCTGGGGTCCCGGCACTGCCCATCTCACCCTCCATGTTCTGGGGTCCCGGCACTGCCCATCTCACCCTCCATGTCCTGGGGTCCCAGCACTGCCCGTCTCACCCTCCATGTCCTGGGGTCCCAGCACTGCCCGTCTCACCCTCCATGTCCTGGGGTCCCGGCACTGACCATCTCACCCTCCATGTCCTGGGGTCCCGACACTGCCCATCTCACCCTCCATGTCCTGGGGTCCCGGCACTGCCCATCTCACCCTCCATGTCCTGGGTGACCCTGCACTGCCCATCTCACCCTCCATGTCCTGGGGTCCCGGCACTGCCCATCTCACCCTCCATGTCCTGGGGTCCCGGCACTGCCCATCTCACCCTCCATGTCCTGGGGTCCCGGCACTGCCCGTCTCATTCTCCATGTCCTGGGGTCCCGGCACTGCCCGTCTCATTCTCCATGTCCTGGGGTCCCGGCACTGCCCATCTCACCCTCCATGTCCTGGGGTCCCGGCACTGCCCGTCTCACCCTCCATGTCCTGGGGTCCCGGCACTGCCCGTCTCACCCTCCATGTCCTGGGGTCCCAGTACTGCCCGTCTCACCCTCCATGTCCTGAGGTCCCGACACTGCCCGTCTCACCCTCCATGTCCTGAGGTCCCGGCACTGCCCATCTCACCCTCCATGTCCTGGGGTCCCGGCACTGCCCATCTCACCCTCCATGTCCCTGGGTCCGGCACTGCCCAGCTCACCCTCCATGTCCTGTGGTCCCGGCACTGCCCATCTCACCCTCCATGTCCTGGGGATCCGGCACTGCCCATCTCACCCTCCATGTCCTGGGGTCCCAGCACTGCCCGTCTCACCCTCCATGTCCTGGGGTCCCGGCACTGCCCATCTCACCCTCCATGTCCTGGGGTCCCGGCACTGCCCAGCTCACCCTCCATGTCCTGGGGTCCCGGCACTGCCCGTCTCACCCTCCATGTCCTGGGGTCCCAGCACTGCCCGTCTCACCCTCCATGTCCTGGGGTCCCGGCACTGCCCGTCTCACCCTCCATGTCCTGGGGTTCCGGCACTGCCCATCTCACCCTCCATGTCCTGGGGTCCCAGCACTGCCCATCTCACCCTCCATGTCCCGGGGTCCCGGCACTGCCCATCTCACCCTCCATGTCCCGGGGTCCCGGCACTGCCCATCTCACCCTCCATGTCCCGGGGTCCCGGCACTGCCCATCTCACCCTCCATGTCCCGCGGTCCCGGCACTGCCCATCTCACCCTCCATGTCCTGGGGTCCCGGCACTGCCCATCTCACCCTCCATGTCCTGGGGTCCCGACACTGCCCATCTCACCCTCCATGTCCTGGGGTCCCGACACTGCCCTTCTCACCCTCCATGTCCTGGGGTCCCGGCACTGCCCGTCTCACCCTCCATGTCCTGGGGTCCCGGCACTGCCCATCTCACCCTCCATGTCCTGGGATCTCACCCTCCATGTCCTGGGGTCCCGACACTGCCCATCTCACCCTCCATGTCCTGGGGTCCCGGCACTGCCCATCTCACCCTCCATGTCCTGGGGTCCCGGCACTGCCCATCTCACCCTCCATGTATTCAGAGGTATATATTCCGTATATTCACAGGGAAGAGTGGCTTCCACCCCATGCGTCCGCCCGTCATTACACAGCAATGGTGTACTCTGTGCTGCGCACAGTCCGCAGACACAATCTCATGATGTCACAGCAGCACTTGTGTAGTCTTCCCTCTGGCTTATCTATGACTCTGAGGACGTTCCCCTGCCCCACCCCCATTACTTAGCGCATAGAAGCCGCCATCTTTGTGTCATTAGAGGTCATCGTACATTGCATCAGATGGAACAGAGATGAGATCCAGGCCGCCTGCAGCCAGCTATCAGAAGCATGTGTCGTCATGTAGACATTAGTTAATATTTTTGCAGTCAGTTCCCTTCAACTTGACGTTACCTAATTATCGGCGCACCGCCTGCCGACACCCCTTCTCCAAGAACAGAATTACCCATCTGAACCAGTCAGTAAGGCAGGGGTGGGGAACCTTTGGCCCTCCAGCTGTTGTTGAACTACACATACCCGCATGTCCTGCTACAGTTTTGCTATTTGGCCATGCTGAAATTATTGCAGGGCATACTGGGATGTGTAGTTCAACAACAGTTGGAGGGCCGCAGGAGGTTACCCGCCCCTGCAGTAAGGTAACAAAGAAGACTGTTTTTGGGCCACACTTTTCACACAGCTTCTGGTCTGTTACATTTTTTGATCCCTACAGACAAGAGAACGGATAACATATATGTGACAGTGATATTTTTATCCCTCATGTATCACACCAGGGTGGTGTAACGTAGATCTCCCTGTGTAAGGCCATGTGGTGATAGTATTAGTAGCAAATAATTGCACTAATAGCGGAAGTAATATACAAATAGCAATTAGTGGTCGCACGGAGAATCTGTTTTGCTTCATATTCATTCCACTGTACTCAACTTACACCCCTACAACCGTTTGGGAATTATACATTGTATGTATATATGTATACATAGATACATACACATTATACATACGGATTTTATGCTGAACAGGCTGAAGACAATTGTTTAGCATGCCGCATATCATTGTAATCTGCAGAAGCTGTGCGTGCGTCCTATTACATTACATTGCCTGTAAGGCGCATTTTCTTACGAAAAAATATATAAAAAAGACGCTCACGCTCCAGAGTCACACGGCACTCACGCATTATGTGTAACACGACTTGTAGCGCACGGAGCAAAGATGTAAGGGGACACATCTGTACAAGGGTCAGGTCTCGGATACTCGGAGCTGGGGCCGCTGGGAGGGACCGCCTGTCACTAGAGTTAATGAATGTAGTTGTTTGATACTATTTCTCAATCAGTAACAAACCCCTCCCCCAGGACACTGAACCAATGAGGGAGGAATTAAAGAAATTAATGTAAAGACTAGTACAATACCTGACAGTGGTAGCTACGTCCGGGAGTCTTAGATCCGCGAGTGCTTGTAAGAACGCAGCTAATTAGTTGGTAATACTAGCAGCAGGCAGCTGTCATTGGGGGATGCAGGTAATACATCGGCTGTCGGGATTCCGGCGCAGCGCTCTTAGTGTTGCAGGTAATGTTGGGAACTCTACACAGGAAGTTGTAGTGACAGACTGTAGCGAGCAGTGCTGGATAATAACGCAGGGAATGCAGGAGACAGGATGATACAATGAACACACTATGACATGTGTCTGCAGAAGCAGCTGTAGTAACTGGGGCAGTCAGTAGCAGCTCAGAGCACAGGCGATATGTAGTAAGGAGATTGCCTGCAAGAGGCTTGGAAATAAACTGGAACTAGCACGGGTGTAGCTGCAGGAGGCAGACAGCACACTGGCGTTAGCAGGGATTACAACAAATGAGTAGATGGAAACTCTTTGCTGCAGGAGGCAGACAGCACACTGGCGCTGGAAAGTAGGGATTACAACAAGTGAGTAGATGGAAACTCTTTGCTGCAGGAGGCAGACAGCACACTGGCGTGGGAAAGTAGGGATTACAACAAGTGAGTAGATGGAAACTCTTTGCTGCAGGAGGCAGATAGCACACTGGCGTGGGAAAGTAGGGATTACAACAAGTGAGTAGATGGAAACTCTTTGCTGCAGGAGGCAGACATCACACTGGCGCTGGAAAGCAGGGATTGCAACAAGTGCGTAGATGTAAACTCTTTGCTGAAGGAGGCAGACAGCACACTGGCGTGGGAAAGTAGGGATTACAACAAGTGCGTAGATGTAAACTCTTTGCTGAAGGAGACAGACAGCACACTGGTGTTGGAAAGCAGGGATTACAACAAGTGAGTAGATGGAAACTCTTTGCTGAAGGAGGCAGACAGCACACTGGCGTTGGAAAGCAGGGATTACAACAAGTGAGTAGATGGAAACTCTTTGCTGCAGGAGACAGACAGCACACTGGTGTTGGAAACCAGGGATTATAACAAGTGAGTAGATGGAAACTCTTTGCTGAAGGAGGCAGACAGCACACTGGCGTGGGAAAGTAGGGATTACAACAAGTGAGTAGATGGAAACTCTTTGCTGCAGGAGGCAGACATCACACTGGCGCTGGAAAGCAGGGATTACAACAAGTGCGTAGATGTAAACTCTTTGCTGAAGGAGGCAGACAGCACACTGGCGTGGGAAAGTAGGGATTACAACAAGTGAGTAGATGGAAACTCTTTGCTGAAGGAGACAGACAGCACACTGGTGTTGGAAAGCAGGGATTACAACAAGTGAGTAGATGGAAACTCTTTGCTGAAGGAGACAGACAGCACACTGGTGTTGGAAAGCAGGGATTACAACAAGTGAGTAGATGGAAACTCTTTGCTGAAGGAGGCAGACAGCACACTGGTGTTGGAAAGCAGGGATTACAACAAGTGAGTAGATGGAAACTCTTTGCTGAAGGAGGCAGACAGCACACTGGTGTTGGAAAGCAGGGATTATAACAAGTGAGTAGATGGAAACTCTTTGCTGAAGGAGGCAGACAGCACACTGGCGTTGGAAAGCAGGGATTACAACAAGTGAGTAGATGGAAACTCTTTGCTGAAGGAAACAGACAGCACACTGGTGTTGGAAAGCAGGGATTACAACAAGTGAGTAGATGGAAACTCTTTTCTGAAGGAGACAGACAGCACACTGGCGTTGGAAAGCAGGGATTACAACAAGTGAGTAGATGGAAACTCTTTGCTGAAGGAGGCAGACAGCACACTGGCATGGGAAAGTAGGGATTACAACAAGTGAGTAGATGGAAACTCTTTGCTGCAGGAGGCAGACAGCACACTGGCGTGGGAAAGTAGGGATTACAACAAGTGAGTAGATGGAAACTCTTTGCTGAAGGAGACAGACAGCACACTGGCGCTGGAAAGCAGGGATTACAACAAGTGCGTAGATGTAAACTCTTTGCTGAAGGAGGCAGACAGCACACTGGCGTGGGAAAGTAGGGATTACAACAAGTGAGTAGATGGAAACTCTTTGCTGAAGGAGGCAGACAGCACACTGGCGTTGGAAAGCAGGGATTATAACAAGTGAGTAGATGGAAACTCTTTGCTGAAGGAGACAGACAGCACACTGGTGTTGGAAAGCAGGGATTACAACAAGTGAGTAGATGGAAACTCTTTGCTGAAGGAAGCAGACAGCACAATGGTGTTGGAAAGCAGGGATTACAACAAGTGAGTAGATGGAAACTCTTTGCTGCAGGAGGCAGACAGCACACTGGCGATGGAAAGCAGGGATTACAACAAGTGAGTAGATGGAAACTCTTTGCTGCAGAATGGAAAGTGCTTAATGACATCAGGTGAGCAGATGGTAACTGTACTGAATACTGATGAGCACTGATAACAGTCTGTATCCATGGGACTGGAAGCACGAAGAATAACGAAGATAACAATTACAGGAGCTGGAGCTCAATAACTGGAACCGCTTCTACCACATGAGACCAGGAGTCCTAGGAGACTTGTTCGTTGACAAGTTGAACTGGCAATGAGGTGGTGCTGGGGAATGGTTTATATAGGGTTCACTGCACTGTGATTGGATACTAAAGTCATGTGAGAAGTAAGTCTCTGTGAATGGCTGTTATGGTGTCAGCTGACCACAGGCAAGGTGACAGCGCCCATGCAGCCTTGACCACATAAGTACTGAAGTAGTAACAAACAGGAACATCCTGAGATGACTTGCCAGCTGAGACATTCCAGCCAGTGAATCAGCATCAGAGGCTGTGGCGAGAGGGTCTGAGAACCTGCAGTGTGGCACTCATCGCTCAAAGGCAGCCATATAATTTCCGTGTTGGAAGGACATTGCACGCTGGACACAGGAGAGACACTTCCAGTATATGTATGTATGGTTAGGCTGCAGGGGGGGGGGGGGAGGGGGGGGGAGGGTTAGACACCAAAAAGGGAAGGTTAGGGTAGGGAGAGGGTTAGACTACTAAATTCCCTATGCCGACATTTCGTTCCCAACCCGATAGGCTGGAGGTGAAGTGCAGCGATCATGCGTCAGGCTCAGGTATTACTGTCAGATTGCAGGAGGTGACAGGAGTAAGGCAGGAGGTGTATACACCACAATCTCTGAGCACACACAACGCAGAGGAAGGAGCAGGCATACAGTAGGTGGATGATGGAGACTTATTGCAGGAGGTGACGGGAGTAAGGCAGGTGGTGTTTACACCACAATCTCTGAGCACACACAACGCAGAGGAAGGAGCAGGCATACAGTAGGTGGATGATGGAGACTTATTGCAGGAGGTGACGGGAGTAAGGCAGGTGGTGTTTACACCACAATCTCTGAGCACACACAACGCAGAGGAAGGCGCAGGCATACAGTAGGTGGATGATGGAGACTTATTGCAGGAGGTGACGGGAGTAAGGCAGGAGGTTTATACACCAGTCTCTGAGCACACACAACGCAGAGGAAGGCGCAGGCATACAGTAGGTGGATGATGGAGACTTATTGCAGGAGGTGACGGGAGTAAGGCAGGTGGTGTTTACACCACAGTCTCTGAGCACACACAACGCAGAGGAAGGCGCAGGCATACAGTAGGTGGATGATGGATACTTATTGCAGGAGGTGACGGGAGTAAGGCAGGAGGTGTTTACACCACAGTCTCTGAGCACACACAACGCAGAGGAAGGCGCAGGCATACAGTAGGTGGATGATGGAGACTTATTGCAGGAGGTGACGGGAGTAAGGCAGGAGGTATATACACCACAGTCTCTGAGCACACACAACGCAGAGGAAGGAGCAGGCATACAGTAGGTGGATGATGGAGACTTATTGCAGGAGGTGACGGGAGTAAGGCAGGAGGTGTATACACCACAATCTCTGAGCACACACAATGCAGAGGAAGGCGCAGGCATACAGTAGGTGGATGATGGAGGCTTATTGCAGGAGGTGACAGGAGTAAGGCAGGAGGTGTATACACCACAATCTCTGAGCACACACAATGCAGAGGAAGGCGCAGGCATACAGTAGGTGGATGATGGAGACTTATTGCAGGAGGTGACGGGAGTAAGGCAGGAGGTATATACACCACAATCTCTGAGCACACACAATGCAGAGGAAGGCGCAGGCATACAGTAGGTGGATAATGGAGGCTTATTGCAGGAGGTGACGGGAGTAAGGCAGGAGGTGTATACACCACAATCTCTGAGCACACACAATGCAGAGGAAGGCGCAGGCACACAGTAGGTGGATGATGGAGACTTATTGCAGGAGGTGACGGGAGTAAGGCAGGAGGTGTATACACCAGTCTCTGAGCACACACAACGCAGAAGAAGGCGCAGGCATACAGTAGGTGGATGATGGAGACTTATTGCAGGAGGTGACGGGAGTAAGGCAGGAGGTGTATACACCACAATCTCTGAGCACACACAACGCAGAGGAAGGCGCAGGCATACAGTAGGTGGATGATGGAGACTTATTGCAGGAGGTGACGGGAGTAAGGCAGGAGGTGTATACACCACAATCTCTGAGCACACACCACGCAGAGGAAGGCGCAGGCATACAGTAGGTGGATGAGGAGGCTTATTGCAGGAGGTGACGGGAGTAAGGCAGGAGGTTTATACACCAGTCTCTGAGCACACACAATGCAGAGGAAGGCGCAGGCACACAGTAGGTGGATGATGGAGACTTATTGCAGGAGGTGACGGGAGTAAGGCAGGAGGTGTATACACCACAATCTCTGAGCACACACAATGCAGAGGAAGGCGCAGGCACACAGTAGGTGGATGATGGAGACTTATTGCAGGAGGTGACGGGAGTAAGGCAGGAGGTGTATACACCACAATCTCTGAGCACACACACGCAGAGGAAGGCGCAGGCATACAGTAGGTGGATGATGGAGACTTATTGCAGGAGGTGACGGGAGTAAGGCAGGAGGTGTATACACCACAATCTCTGAGCACACACAATGCAGAGGAAGGCGCAGGCACACAGTAGGTGGATGATGGAGACTTATTGCAGGAGGTGACGGGAGTAAGGCAGGAGGTGTATACACCACAATCTCTGAGCACACACAATGCAGAGGAAGGCGCAGGCACACAGTAGGTGGATGATGGAGACTTATTGCAGGAGGTGACGGGAGTAAGGCAGGAGGTGTATACACCAGTCTCTGAGCACACACAACGCAGAAGAAGGCGCAGGCATACAGTAGGTGGATGATGGATACTTATTGCAGGAGGTGACGGGAGTAAGGCAGGAGGTGTTTACACCACAATCTCTGAGCACACACAACGCAGAGGAAGGCGCAGGCATACAGTAGGTGGATGATGGAGACTTATTGCAGGAGGTGACGGGAGTAAGGCAGGAGGTGTATACACCACAATCTCTGAGCACACACCACGCAGAGGAAGGCGCAGGCATACAGTAGGTGGATGATGGAGACTTATTGCAGGAGGTGACGGGAGTAAGGCAGGAGGCGTATACACCAGTCTCTGAGCACACACAACGCAGAGGAAGGCGGAGGCATACAGTAGGTGGATGAGGAGGCTTATTGCAGGAGGTGACGGGAGTAAGGCAGGAGGTTTATACACCAGTCTCTGAGCACACACAATGCAGAGGAAGGCGCAGGCACACAGTAGGTGGATGATGGAGACTTATTGCAGGAGGTGACGGGAGTAAGGCAGGAGGTGTATACACCACAATCTCTGAGCACACACAATGCAGAGGAAGGCGCAGGCACACAGTAGGTGGATGATGGAGACTTATTGCAGGAGGTGACGGGAGTAAGGCAGGAGGTGTATACACCACAATCTCTGAGCACACACACGCAGAGGAAGGCGCAGGCATACAGTAGGTGGATGATGGAGACTTATTGCAGGAGGTGACGGGAGTAAGGCAGGAGGTGTATACACCAGTCTCTGAGCACACACAATGCAGAGGAAGGCGCAGGCATACAGTAGGTGGATGATGGAGACTTATTGCAGGAGGTGACGGGAGTAAGGCAGGAGGTGTATACACCAGTCTCTGAGCACACACAACGCAGAGGAAGGCGCAGGCATACAGTAGGTGGATGATGGATACTTATTGCAGGAGGTGACGGGAGTAAGGCAGGAGGTGTATACACCACAATCTCTGAGCACACACAACGCAGAGGAAGGCGCAGGCATACAGTAGGTGGATGATGGATACTTATTGCAGGAGGTGACGGGAGTAAGGCAGGAGGTATATACACCAGTCTCTGAGCACACACAACGCAGAAGAAGGAGCAGGCATGCAGTAGGTGGATGATGGATACTTATTGCAGGAGGTGACGGGAGTAAGGCAGGAGGTATATACACCAGTCTCTGAGCACACACAATGCAGAGGAAGGCGCAGGCACACAGTTAGGATGATGGAGACTTATTGCAGGAGGTGACGGGAGTAAGGCAGGAGGTGTATACACCAGTCTCTGAGCACACACAACGCAGAGGAAGGCGCAGGCATACAGTAGGTGGATGATGGAGACTTATTGCAGGAGGTGACGGGAGTAAGGCAGGAGGTGTATACACCACAGTCTCTGAGCACACACAACGCAGAGGAAGGCGCAGGCATACAGTAGGTGGATGATGGAGGCTTATTGCAGGAGGTGACGGGAGTAAGGCAGGAGGTGTATACACCAGTCTCTGAGCACACACAACGCAGAGGAAGGCGCAGGCATACAGTAGGTGGATGATGGATACTTATTGCAGGAGGTGACGGGAGTAAGGCAGGAGGTTTATACACCAGTCTCTGAGCACACACAATGCAGAGGAAGGCGCAGGCATACAGTAGGTGGATGATGGATACTTATTGCAGGAGGTGACGGGAGTAAGGCAGGAGGTTTATACACCAGTCTCTGAGCACACACAATGCAGAGGAAGGCGCAGGCATACAGTAGGTGGATGATGGAGACTTATTGCAGGAGGTGACGGGAGTAAGGCAGGAGGTGTATACACCAGTCTCTGAGCACACACAACGCAGAGGAAGGCGCAGGCATGCAGTAGGTGGATGATGGATACTTATTGCAGGAGGTGACGGGAGTAAGGCAGGAGGTGTATACACCACAGTCTCTGAGCACACACAATGCAGAAGAAGGCGCAGGCATACAGTAGGTGGATGATGGAGACTTATTGCAGGAGGTGACGGGAGTAAGGCAGGAGGTGTATACACCACAGTCTCTGAGCACACACAACGCAGAGGAAGGCGCAGGCATACAGTAGGTGGATGAGGAGGCTTATTGCAGGAGGTGACGGGAGTAAGGCAGGAGGTGTATACACCACAATCTCTGAGCACACACACGCAGAGGAAGGCGCAGGCATACAGTAGGTGGATGATGGAGACTTATTGCAGGAGGTGACGGGAGTAAGGCAGGAGGTGTATACACCAGTCTCTGAGCACACACAACGCAGAGGAAGGCGCAGGCATACAGTAGGTGGATGATGGATACTTATTGCAGGAGGTGACGGGAGTAAGGCAGGAGGTGTATACACCACAATCTCTGAGCACACACAACGCAGAGGAAGGCGCAGGCATACAGTAGGTGGATGATGGATACTTATTGCAGGAGGTGACGGGAGTAAGGCAGGAGGTGTATACACCACAGTCTCTGAGCACACACAATGCAGAAGAAGGTGCAGGCATACAGTAGGTGGATGATGGAGACTTATTGCAGGAGGTGACGGGAGTAAGGCAGGAGGTGTATACACCACAGTCTCTGAGCACACACAACTCAGAGGAAGGCGGAGGCATACAGTAGGTGGATGAGGAGGCTTATTGCAGGAGGTGACGGGAGTAAGGCAGGAGGTTTATACACCAGTCTCTGAGCACACACAATGCAGAGGAAGGCGCAGGCACACAGTAGGTGGATGATGGAGACTTATTGCAGGAGGTGACGGGAGTAAGGCAGGAGGTGTATACACCACAATCTCTGAGCACACACAATGCAGAGGAAGGCGCAGGCACACAGTAGGTGGATGATGGAGACTTATTGCAGGAGGTGACGGGAGTAAGGCAGGAGGTGTATACACCAGTCTCTGAGCACACACAACGCAGAAGAAGGCGCAGGCATACAGTAGGTGGATGATGGAGACTTATTGCAGGAGGTGACGGGAGTAAGGCAGGAGGTATATACACCAGTCTCTGAGCACACACAATGCAGAGGAAGGCGCAGGCACACAGTTAGGATGATGGAGACTTATTGCAGGAGGTGACGGGAGTAAGGCAGGAGGTGTATACACCAGTCACTGAGCACACACAACGCAGAGGAAGGCGCAGGCATACAGTAGGTGGATGATGGATACTTATTGCAAGAGGTGACGGGAGTAAGGCAGGAGGTGTATACACCAGTCTCTGAGCACACACAACGCAGAGGAAGGCGCAGGCATACAGTAGGTGGATGATGGAGACTTATTGCAGGAGGTGACGGGAGTAAGGCAGGAGGTGTATACACCACAGTCTCTGAGCACACACAACGCAGAGGAAGGCGCAGGCATACAGTAGGTGGATGATGGAGGCTTATTGCAGGAGGTGACGGGAGTAAGGCAGGAGGTGTATACACCAGTCTCTGAGCACACACAACGCAGAGGAAGGCGCAGGCACACAGTAGGTGGATGATGGAGACTTATTGCAGGAGGTGACGGGAGTAAGGCAGGAGGTGTATACACCACAATCTCTGAGCACACACAATGCAGAGGAAGGCGCAGGCACACAGTAGGTGGATGATGGAGACTTATTGCAGGAGGTGACGGGAGTAAGGCAGGAGGTGTATACACCAGTCTCTGAGCACACACAACGCAGAAGAAGGCACAGGCATACAGTAGGTGGATGATGGAGACTTATTGCAGGAGGTGACGGGAGTAAGGCAGGAGGTGTATACACCACAATCTCTGAGCACACACCACGCAGAGGAAGGCGCAGGCATACAGTAGGTGGATGATGGAGACTTATTGCAGGAGGTGACGGGAGTAAGGCAGGAGGTGTATACACCGGTCTCTGAGCACACACAACGCAGAAGAAGGAGCAGGCATGCAGTAGGTGGATGATGGATACTTATTGCAGGAGGTGACGGGAGTAAGGCAGGAGGTATATACACCAGTCTCTGAGCACACACAATGCAGAGGAAGGCGCAGGCACACAGTTAGGATGATGGAGACTTATTGCAGGAGGTGACGGGAGTAAGGCAGGAGGTGTATACACCACAGTCTCTGAGCACACACAACGCAGAGGAAGGCGCAGGCATACAGTAGGTGGATGATGGATACTTATTGCAAGAGGTGACGGGAGTAAGGCAGGAGGTGTATACACCAGTCTCTGAGCACACACAACGCAGAGGAAGGCGCAGGCATACAGTAGGTGGATGATGGAGACTTATTGCAGGAGGTGACGGGAGTAAGGCAGGAGGTGTATACACCACAGTCTCTGAGCACACACAACGCAGAGGAAGGCGCAGGCATACAGTAGGTGGATGATGGAGGCTTATTGCAGGAGGTGACGGGAGTAAGGCAGGAGCTGTATACACCAGTCTCTGAGCACACACAACGCAGAGGAAGGCGCAGGCATACAGTAGGTGGATGATGGATACTTATTGCAGGAGGTGACGGGAGTAAGGCAGGAGGTTTATACACCAGTCTCTGAGCACACACAATGCAGAGGAAGGCGCAGGCATACAGTAGGTGGATGATGGATACTTATTGCAGGAGGTGACGGGAGTAAGGCAGGAGGTTTATACACCAGTCTCTGAGCACACACAATGCAGAGGAAGGCGCAGGCATACAGTAGGTGGATGATGGAGACTTATTGCAGGAGGTGACGGGAGTAAGGCAGGAGGTGTATACACCAGTCTCTGAGCACACACAACGCAGAGGAAGGCGCAGGCATGCAGTAGGTGGATGATGGATACTTATTGCAGGAGGTGACGGGAGTAAGGCAGGAGGTTTATACACCAGTCTCTGAGCACACACAATGCAGAGGAAGGCGCAGGCATACAGTAGGTGGATGATGGAGACTTATTGCAGGAGGTGACGGGAGTAAGGCAGGAGGTTTATACACCAGTCTCTGAGCACACACAATGCAGAGGAAGGCGCAGGCATACAGTAGGTGGATGATGGAGACTTATTGCAGGAGGTGGCGGGAGTAAGGCAGGAGGTGTATACACCAGTCTCTGAGCACACACAACGCAGAGGAAGGCGCAGGCATGCAGTAGGTGGATGATGGATACTTATTGCAGGAGGTGACGGGAGTAAGGCAGGAGGTTTATACACCAGTCTCTGAGCACACACAATGCAGAGGAAGGCGCAGGCACACAGTTAGGATGATGGAGACTTATTGCAGGAGGTGACGGGAGTAAGGCAGGAGGTGTATACACCAGTCTCTGGGCACACACAACGCAGAGGAAGGCGCAGGCATACAGTAGGTGGATGATGGATACTTATTGCAAGAGGTGACGGGAGTAAGGCAGGAGGTGTATACACCAGTCTCTGAGCACACACAACGCAGAGGAAGGCGCAGGCATACAGTAGGTGGATGATGGAGACTTATTGCAGGAGGTGACGGGAGTAAGGCAGGAGGTGTATACACCACAGTCTCTGAGCACACACAACGCAGAGGAAGGCGCAGGCATACAGTAGGTGGATGATGGATACTTATTGCAGGAGGTGACGGGAGTAAGGCAGGAGGTTTATACACCAGTCTCTGAGCACACACAACGCAGAGGAAGGCGCAGGCATACAGTAGGTGGATGATGGATACTTATTGCAGGAGGTGACGGGAGTAAGGCAGGAGGTTTATACACCAGTCTCTGAGCACACACAATGCAGAGGAAGGCGCAGGCATACAGTAGGTGGATGATGGAGACTTATTGCAGGAGGTGACGGGAGTAAGGCAGGAGGTATATACACCAGTCTCTGAGCACACACAATGCAGAGGAAGGCGCAGGCACACAGTTAGGATGATGGAGACTTATTGCAGGAGGTGACGGGAGTAAGGCAGGAGGTGTATACACCAGTCTCTGAGCACACACAACGCAGAGGAAGGCGCAGGCATACAGTAGGTGGATGATGGAGACTTATTGCAGGAGGTAACGGGAGTAAGGCAGGAGGTGTATACACCACAGTCTCTGAGCACACACAACGCAGAGGAAGGCGCAGGCATACAGTAGGTGGATGATGGAGGCTTATTGCAGGAGGTGACGGGAGTAAGGCAGGAGGTGTATACACCAGTCTCTGAGCACACACAACGCAGAGGAAGGCGCAGGCATACAGTAGGTGGATGATGGATACTTATTGCAGGAGGTGACGGGAGTAAGGCAGGAGGTTTATACACCAGTCTCTGAGCACACACAATGCAGAGGAAGGCGCAGGCATACAGTAGGTGGATGATGGATACTTATTGCAGGAGGTGACGGGAGTAAGGCAGGAGGTTTATACACCAGTCTCTGAGCACACACAATGCAGAGGAAGGCGCAGGCATACAGTAGGTGGATGATGGAGACTTATTGCAGGAGGTGACGGGAGTAAGGCAGGAGGTGTATACACCAGTCTCTGAGCACACACAACGCAGAGGAAGGCGCAGGCATGCAGTAGGTGGATGATGGATACTTATTGCAGGAGGTGACGGGAGTAAGGCAGGAGGTGTATACACCACAGTCTCTGAGCACACACAATGCAGAAGAAGGCGCAGGCATACAGTAGGTGGATGATGGAGACTTATTGCAGGAGGTGACGGGAGTAAGGCAGGAGGTGTATACACCACAGTCTCTGAGCACACACAACGCAGAGGAAGGCGGAGGCATACAGTAGGTGGATGAGGAGGCTTATTGCAGGAGGTGACGGGAGTAAGGCAGGAGGTGTATACACCACAATCTCTGAGCACACACACGCAGAGGAAGGCGCAGGCATACAGTAGGTGGATGATGGAGACTTATTGCAGGAGGTGACGGGAGTAAGGCAGGAGGTGTATACACCAGTCTCTGAGCACACACAATGCAGAGGAAGGCGCAGGCATACAGTAGGTGGATGATGGAGACTTATTGCAGGAGGTGACGGGAGTAAGGCAGGAGGTGTTTACACCAGTCTCTGAGCACACACAACGCAGAGGAAGGCGCAGGCATACAGTAGGTGGATGATGGATACTTATTGCAGGAGGTGACGGGAGTAAGGCAGGAGGTGTATACACCACAATCTCTGAGCACACACAATGCAGAGGAAGGCGCAGGCATACAGTAGGTGGATGATGGATACTTATTGCAGGAGGTGACGGGAGTAAGGCAGGAGGTGTATACACCACAGTCTCTGAGCACACACAATGCAGAAGAAGGTGCAGGCATACAGTAGGTGGATGATGGAGACTTATTGCAGGAGGTGACGGGAGTAAGGCAGGAGGTGTATACACCACAGTCTCTGAGCACACACAACTCAGAGGAAGGCGGAGGCATACAGTAGGTGGATGAGGAGGCTTATTGCAGGAGGTGACGGGAGTAAGGCAGGAGGTTTATACACCAGTCTCTGAGCACACACAATGCAGAGGAAGGCGCAGGCACACAGTAGGTGGATGATGGAGACTTATTGCAGGAGGTGACGGGAGTAAGGCAGGAGGTGTATACACCACAATCTCTGAGCACACACAATGCAGAGGAAGGCGCAGGCACACAGTAGGTGGATGATGGAGACTTATTGCAGGAGGTGACGGGAGTAAGGCAGGAGGTGTATACACCAGTCTCTGAGCACACACAACGCAGAAGAAGGCGCAGGCATACAGTAGGTGGATGATGGAGACTTATTGCAGGAGGTGACGGGAGTAAGGCAGGAGGTGTATACACCACAATCTCTGAGCACACACCACGCAGAGGAAGGCGCAGGCATACAGTAGGTGGATGATGGAGACTTATTGCAGGAGGTGACGGGAGTAAGGCAGGAGGTGTATACACCGGTCTCTGAGCACACACAACGCAGAAGAAGGAGCAGGCATGCAGTAGGTGGATGATGGATACTTATTGCAGGAGGTGACGGGAGTAAGGCAGGAGGTATATACACCAGTCTCTGAGCACACACAATGCAGAGGAAGGCGCAGGCACACAGTTAGGATGATGGAGACTTATTGCAGGAGGTGACGGGAGTAAGGCAGGAGGTGTATACACCAGTCTCTGAGCACACACAACGCAGAGGAAGGCGCAGGCATACAGTAGGTGGATGATGGATACTTATTGCAAGAGGTGACGGGAGTAAGGCAGGAGGTGTATACACCAGTCTCTGAGCACACACAACGCAGAGGAAGGCGCAGGCATACAGTAGGTGGATGATGGAGACTTATTGCAGGAGGTGACGGGAGTAAGGCAGGAGGTGTATACACCACAGTCTCTGAGCACACACAACGCAGAGGAAGGCGCAGGCATACAGTAGGTGGATGATGGAGGCTTATTACAGGAGGTGACGGGAGTAAGGCAGGAGGTGTATACACCAGTCTCTGAGCACACACAACGCAGAGGAAGGCGCAGGCATACAGTAGGTGGATGATGGATACTTATTGCAGGAGGTGACGGGAGTAAGGCAGGAGGTTTATACACCAGTCTCTGAGCACACACAACGCAGAGGAAGGCGCAGGCACACAGTAGGTGGATGATGGAGACTTATTGCAGGAGGTGACGGGAGTAAGGCAGGAGGTGTATACACCACAATCTCTGAGCACACACAATGCAGAGGAAGGTGCAGGCACACAGTAGGTGGATGATGGAGACTTATTGCAGGAGGTGACGGGAGTAAGGCAGGAGGTGTATACACCAGTCTCTGAGCACACACAACGCAGAAGAAGGCACAGGCATACAGTAGGTGGATGATGGAGACTTATTGCAGGAGGTGACGGGAGTAAGGCAGGAGGTGTATACACCACAATCTCTGAGCACACACCACGCAGAGGAAGGCGCAGGCATACAGTAGGTGGATGATGGAGACTTATTGCAGGAGGTGACGGGAGTAAGGCAGGAGGTGTATACACCGGTCTCTGAGCACACACAACGCAGAAGAAGGAGCAGGCATGCAGTAGGTGGATGATGGATACTTATTGCAGGAGGTGACGGGAGTAAGGCAGGAGGTATATACACCAGTCTCTGAGCACACACAATGCAGAGGAAGGCGCAGGCACACAGTTAGGATGATGGAGACTTATTGCAGGAGGTGACGGGAGTAAGGCAGGAGGTGTATACACCAGTCTCTGAGCACACACAACGCAGAGGAAGGCGCAGGCATACAGTAGGTTGATGATGGATACTTATTGCAAGAGGTGACGGGAGTAAGGCAGGAGGTGTATACACCAGTCTCTGAGCACACACAACGCAGAGGAAGGCGCAGGCATACAGTAGGTGGATGATGGATACTTATTGCAGGAGGTGACGGGAGTAAGGCAGGAGGTTTATACACCAGTCTCTGAGCACACACAATGCAGAGGAAGGCGCAGGCATACAGTAGGTGGATGATGGATACTTATTGCAGGAGGTGACGGGAGTAAGGCAGGAGGTTTATACACCAGTCTCTGAGCACACACAATGCAGAGGAAGGCGCAGGCATACAGTAGGTGGATGATGGAGACTTATTGCAGGAGGTGACGGGAGTAAGGCAGGAGGTGTATACACCAGTCTCTGAGCACACACAACGCAGAGGAAGGCGCAGGCATGCAGTAGGTGGATGATGGATACTTATTGCAGGAGGTGACGGGAGTAAGGCAGGAGGTTTATACACCAGTCTCTGAGCACACACAATGCAGAGGAAGGCGCAGGCATACAGTAGGTGGATGATGGAGACTTATTGCAGGAGGTGACGGGAGTAAGGCAGGAGGTTTATACACCAGTCTCTGAGCACACACAATGCAGAGGAAGGCGCAGGCATACAGTAGGTGGATGATGGAGACTTATTGCAGGAGGTGGCGGGAGTAAGGCAGGAGGTGTATACACCAGTCTCTGAGCACACACAACGCAGAGGAAGGCGCAGGCATGCAGTAGGTGGATGATGGATACTTATTGCAGGAGGTGACGGGAGTAAGGCAGGAGGTTTATACACCAGTCTCTGAGCACACACAATGCAGAGGAAGGCGCAGGCACACAGTTAGGATGATGGAGACTTATTGCAGGAGGTGACGGGAGTAAGGCAGGAGGTGTATACACCAGTCTCTGAGCACACACAACGCAGAGGAAGGCGCAGGCATACAGTAGGTGGATGATGGATACTTATTGCAAGAGGTGACGGGAGTAAGGCAGGAGGTGTATACACCAGTCTCTGAGCACACACAACGCAGAGGAAGGCGCAGGCATACAGTAGGTGGATGATGGAGACTTATTGCAGGAGGTGACGGGAGTAAGGCAGGAGGTGTATACACCACAGTCTCTGAGCACACACAACGCAGAGGAAGGCGCAGGCATACAGTAGGTGGATGATGGATACTTATTGCAGGAGGTGACGGGAGTAAGGCAGGAGGTTTATACACCAGTCTCTGAGCACACACAACGCAGAGGAAGGCGCAGGCATACAGTAGGTGGATGATGGATACTTATTGCAGGAGGTGACGGGAGTAAGGCAGGAGGTTTATACACCAGTCTCTGAGCACACACAATGCAGAGGAAGGCGCAGGCATACAGTAGGTGGATGATGGAGACTTATTGCAGGAGGTGACGGGAGTAAGGCAGGAGGTGTATACACCAGTCTCTGAGCACACACAACGCAGAGGAAGGCGCAGGCATGCAGTAGGTGGATGATGGATACTTATTGCAGGAGGTGACGGGAGTAAGGCAGGAGGTTTATACACCAGTCTCTGAGCACACACAATGCAGAGGAAGGCGCAGGCATACAGTAGGTGGATGATGGAGACTTATTGCAGGAGTTGACGGGAGTAAGGCAGGAGGTGTATACACCAGTCTCTGAGCACACACAACGCAGAGGAAGGCGCAGGCATGCAGTAGGTGGATGATGGATACTTATTGCAGGAGGTGACGGGAGTAAGGCAGGAGGTTTATACACCAGTCTCTGAGCACACACAATGCAGAGGAAGGCGCAGGCATACAGTAGGTGGATGATGGAGACTTATTGCAGGAGGTGACGGGAGTAAGGCAGGAGGTTTATACACCAGTCTCTGAGCACACACAATGCAGAGGAAGGCGCAGGCACACAGTTAGGATGATGGAGACTTATTGCAGGAGGTGACGGGAGTAAGGCAGGAGGTGTATACACCAGTCTCTGAGCACACACAACGCAGAGGAAGGCGCAGGCATACAGTAGGTGGATGATGGATACTTATTGCAAGAGGTGACGGGAGTAAGGCAGGAGGTGTATACACCAGTCTCTGAGCACACACAACGCAGAGGAAGGCGCAGGCATACAGTAGGTGGATGATGGAGACTTATTGCAGGAGGTGACGGGAGTAAGGCAGGAGGTTTATACACCAGTCTCTGAGCACACACAACGCAGAGGAAGGCGCAGGCATACAGTAGGTGGATGATGGATACTTATTGCAGGAGGTGACGGGAGTAAGGCAGGAGGTTTATACACCAGTCTCTGAGCACACACAATGCAGAGGAAGGCGCAGGCATACAGTAGGTGGATGATGGAGACTTATTGCAGGAGGTGACGGGAGTAAGGCAGGAGGTGTATACACCAGTCTCTGAGCACACACAACGCAGAGGAAGGCGCAGGCATGCAGTAGGTGGATGATGGATACTTATTGCAAGAGGTGACGGGAGTAAGGCAGGAGGTGTATACACCAGTCTCTGAGCACACACAACGCAGAGGAAGGCGCAGGCATACAGTAGGTGGATGATGGATACTTATTGCAAGAGGTGACGGGAGTAAGGCAGGAGGTGTATACACCAGTCTCTGAGCACACACAACGCAGAGGAAGGCGCAGGCATACAGTAGGTGGATGATGGAGACTTATTGCAGGAGGTGACGGGAGTAAGGCAGGAGGTGTATACACCACAATCTCTGAGCACACACAATGCAGAGGAAGGCGCAGGCACACAGTAGGTGGATGATGGAGACTTATTGCAGGAGGTGACGGGAGTAAGGCAGGAGGTGTATACACCAGTCTCTGAGCACACACAACGCAGAAGAAGGCACAGGCATACAGTAGGTGGATGATGGAGACTTATTGCAGGAGGTGACGGGAGTAAGGCAGGAGGTGTATACACCACAATCTCTGAGCACACACCACGCAGAGGAAGGCGCAGGCATACAGTAGGTGGATGATGGAGACTTATTGCAGGAGGTGACGGGAGTAAGGCAGGAGGTGTATACACCGGTCTCTGAGCACACACAACGCAGAAGAAGGAGCAGGCATGCAGTAGGTGGATGATGGATACTTATTGCAGGAGGTGACGGGAGTAAGGCAGGAGGTATATACACCAGTCTCTGAGCACACACAATGCAGAGGAAGGCGCAGGCACACAGTTAGGATGATGGAGACTTATTGCAGGAGGTGACGGGAGTAAGGCAGGAGGTGTATACACCAGTCTCTGAGCACACACAACGCAGAGGAAGGCGCAGGCATACAGTAGGTTGATGATGGATACTTATTGCAAGAGGTGACGGGAGTAAGGCAGGAGGTGTATACACCAGTCTCTGAGCACACACAACGCAGAGGAAGGCGCAGGCATACAGTAGGTGGATGATGGATACTTATTGCAGGAGGTGACGGGAGTAAGGCAGGAGGTTTATACACCAGTCTCTGAGCACACACAATGCAGAGGAAGGCGCAGGCATACAGTAGGTGGATGATGGATACTTATTGCAGGAGGTGACGGGAGTAAGGCAGGAGGTTTATACACCAGTCTCTGAGCACACACAATGCAGAGGAAGGCGCAGGCATACAGTAGGTGGATGATGGAGACTTATTGCAGGAGGTGACGGGAGTAAGGCAGGAGGTGTATACACCAGTCTCTGAGCACACACAACGCAGAGGAAGGCGCAGGCATGCAGTAGGTGGATGATGGATACTTATTGCAGGAGGTGACGGGAGTAAGGCAGGAGGTTTATACACCAGTCTCTGAGCACACACAATGCAGAGGAAGGCGCAGGCATACAGTAGGTGGATGATGGAGACTTATTGCAGGAGGTGACGGGAGTAAGGCAGGAGGTTTATACACCAGTCTCTGAGCACACACAATGCAGAGGAAGGCGCAGGCATACAGTAGGTGGATGATGGAGACTTATTGCAGGAGGTGGCGGGAGTAAGGCAGGAGGTGTATACACCAGTCTCTGAGCACACACAACGCAGAGGAAGGCGCAGGCATGCAGTAGGTGGATGATGGATACTTATTGCAGGAGGTGACGGGAGTAAGGCAGGAGGTTTATACACCAGTCTCTGAGCACACACAATGCAGAGGAAGGCGTAGGCACACAGTTAGGATGATGGAGACTTATTGCAGGAGGTGACGGGAGTAAGGCAGGAGGTGTATACACCAGTCTCTGAGCACACACAACGCAGAGGAAGGCGCAGGCATACAGTAGGTGGATGATGGATACTTATTGCAAGAGGTGACGGGAGTAAGGCAGGAGGTGTATACACCAGTCTCTGAGCACACACAACGCAGAGGAAGGCGCAGGCATACAGTAGGTGGATGATGGAGACTTATTGCAGGAGGTGACGGGAGTAAGGCAGGAGGTGTATACACCACAGTCTCTGAGCACACACAACGCAGAGGAAGGCGCAGGCATACAGTAGGTGGATGATGGATACTTATTGCAGGAGGTGACGGGAGTAAGGCAGGAGGTTTATACACCAGTCTCTGAGCACACACAACGCAGAGGAAGGCGCAGGCATACAGTAGGTGGATGATGGATACTTATTGCAGGAGGTGACGGGAGTAAGGCAGGAGGTTTATACACCAGTCTCTGAGCACACACAATGCAGAGGAAGGCGCAGGCATACAGTAGGTGGATGATGGAGACTTATTGCAGGAGGTGACGGGAGTAAGGCAGGAGGTGTATACACCAGTCTCTGAGCACACACAACGCAGAGGAAGGCGCAGGCATGCAGTAGGTGGATGATGGATACTTATTGCAGGAGGTGACGGGAGTAAGGCAGGAGGTTTATACACCAGTCTCTGAGCACACACAATGCAGAGGAAGGCGCAGGCATACAGTAGGTGGATGATGGAGACTTATTGCAGGAGGTGACGGGAGTAAGGCAGGAGGTGTATACACCAGTCTCTGAGCACACACAACGCAGAGGAAGGCGCAGGCATGCAGTAGGTGGATGATGGATACTTATTGCAGGAGGTGACGGGAGTAAGGCAGGAGGTTTATACACCAGTCTCTGAGCACACACAATGCAGAGGAAGGCGCAGGCATACAGTAGGTGGATGATGGAGACTTATTGCAGGAGGTGACGGGAGTAAGGCAGGAGGTTTATACACCAGTCTCTGAGCACACACAATGCAGAGGAAGGCGCAGGCACACAGTTAGGATGATGGAGACTTATTGCAGGAGGTGACGGGAGTAAGGCAGGAGGTGTATACACCAGTCTCTGAGCACACACAACGCAGAGGAAGGCGCAGGCATACAGTAGGTGGATGATGGATACTTATTGCAAGAGGTGACGGGAGTAAGGCAGGAGGTGTATACACCAGTCTCTGAGCACACACAACGCAGAGGAAGGCGCAGGCATACAGTAGGTGGATGATGGAGACTTATTGCAGGAGGTGACGGGAGTAAGGCAGGAGGTGTATACACCACAGTCTCTGAGCACACACAACGCAGAGGAAGGCGCAGGCATACAGTAGGTGGATGATGGATACTTATTGCAGGAGGTGACGGGAGTAAGGCAGGAGGTTTATACACCAGTCTCTGAGCACACACAACGCAGAGGAAGGCGCAGGCATACAGTAGGTGGATGATGGATACTTATTGCAGGAGGTGACGGGAGTAAGGCAGGAGGTTTATACACCAGTCTCTGAGCACACACAATGCAGAGGAAGGCGCAGGCATACAGTAGGTGGATGATGGAGACTTATTGCAGGAGGTGACGGGAGTAAGGCAGGAGGTGTATACACCAGTCTCTGAGCACACACAACGCAGAGGAAGGCGCAGGCATGCAGTAGGTGGATGATGGATACTTATTGCAAGAGGTGACGGGAGTAAGGCAGGAGGTGTATACACCAGTCTCTGAGCACACACAACGCAGAGGAAGGCGCAGGCATACAGTAGGTGGATGATGGATACTTATTGCAAGAGGTGACGGGAGTAAGGCAGGAGGTGTATACACCAGTCTCTGAGCACACACAACGCAGAGGAAGGCGCAGGCATACAGTAGGTGGATGATGGAGACTTATTGCAGGAGGTGACGGGAGTAAGGCAGGAGGTGTATACACCACAGTCTCTGAGCACACACAACGCAGAGGAAGGCGCAGGCATACAGTAGGTGGATGATGGAGGCTTATTGCAGGAGGTGACGGGAGTAAGGCAGGAGGTGTATACACCAGTCTCTGAGCACACACAACGCAGAGGAAGGCGCAGGCATACAGTAGGTGGATGATGGATACTTATTGCAGGAGGTGACAGGAGTAAGGCAGGAGGTTTATACACCAGTCTCTGAGCACACACAATGCAGAGGAAGGCGCAGGCATACAGTAGGTGGATGATGGAGACTTATTGCAGGAGGTGACGGGAGTAAGGCAGGAGGTGTATACACCAGTCTCTGTGCACACACAACGCAGAGGAAGGCGCAGGCATGCAGTAGGTGGATGATGGATACTTATTGCAGGAGGTGACGGGAGTAAGGCAGGAGGTTTATACACCAGTCTCTGAGCACACACAATGCAGAGGAAGGCGCAGGCATACAGTAGGTGGATGATGGAGACTTATTGCAGGAGGTGACGGGAGTAAGGCAGGAGGTGTATACACCAGTCTCTGAGCACACACAACGCAGAGGAAGGCGCAGGCATGCAGTAGGTGGATGATGGATACTTATTGCAGGAGGTGACGGGAGTAAGGCAGGAGGTTTATACACCAGTCTCTGAGCACACACAATGCAGAGGAAGGCGCAGGCATACAGTAGGTGGATGATGGAGACTTATTGCAGGAGGTGACGGGAGTAAGGCAGGAGGTGTATACACCAGTCTCTGAGCACACACAACGCAGAGGAAGGCGCAGGCATGCAGTAGGTGGATGATGGATACTTATTGCAGGAGGTGACGGGAGTAAGGCAGGAGGTTTATACACCAGTCTCTAAGCACACACAACGCAGAGGAAGGCGCAGGCATACAGTAGGTGGATGATGGATACTTATTGCAAGAGGTGACGGGAGTAAGGCAGGAGGTGTATACACCAGTCTCTGAGCACACACAACGCAGAGGAAGGCGCAGGCATACAGTAGGTGGATGATGGAGACTTATTGCAGGAGGTGACGGGAGTAAGGCAGGAGGTGTATACACCACAGTCTCTGAGCACACACAACGCAGAGGAAGGCGCAGGCATACAGTAGGTGGATGATGGAGGCTTATTGCAGGAGGTGACGGGAGTAAGGCAGGAGGTGTATACACCAGTCTCTGAGCACACACAACGCAGAGGAAGGCGCAGGCATACAGTAGGTGGATGATGGATACTTATTGCAGGAGGTGACGGGAGTAAGGCAGGAGGTGTATACACCACAGTCTCTGAGCACACACAACGCAGAGGAAGGCGCAGGCATACAGTAGGTGGATGATGGATACTTATTGCAGGAGGTGACGGGAGTAAGGCAGGAGGTTTATACACCAGTCTCTGAGCACACACAATGCAGAGGAAGGCGCAGGCATACAGTAGGTGGATGATGGATACTTATTGCAGGAGGTGACGGGAGTAAGGCAGGAGGTTTATACACCAGTCTCTGAGCACACACAATGCAGAGGAAGGCACAGGCATACAGTAGGTGGATGATGGAGACTTGTTGCAGGAGGTGACGGGAGTAAGGCAGGAGGTGTATACACCACAATCTCTGAGCACACACAACGCAGAGGAAGGCGCAGGCATACAGTAGGTGGATGATGGAGACTTGTTGCAGGAGGTGACGGGAGTAAGGCAGGAGGTGTATACACCACAGTCTCTGAGCACACACAATGCAGAGGAAGGCGCAGGCATACAGTAGGTGGATGATGGAGACTTGTTGCAGGAGGTGACGGGAAAGTATCAGGTGCAGCATATATAAGATCACTGGTTTGCAGGCTCACAATCAGGACATATCACCAGATTGCAGGACATCCAGGTATAGTGCATGGGATCAGACTGGCTGGGAGAGCATTCAGTAACCAGCAAGATGCATAGAGAGGGGCAGGAATATAACATCACTGGAGGTGCCCAAAACTATTTTATTGCAACAATGGGCGCCCATTAATTATCGTGGCTTTAAAAACAATTGAATATGCCCGTAAATTTGAAAAAGATCACAGGAGCATCACCTCTGGTGAGACAGGGGTACTGCAAGTAATTCATTTCCTCATTGCCGCTAGTGACCGCACGATGCCACTATCTGGTACTGTTCTTGAGGCTCCGATCCATGGTGGTAACAAAGTCAGACGCTAGGTGGGAAATGTCTGGAGACTGATCGTCCTAAGTTGCTGCAAGCCAGAGATTTTGGGGCGCGTTACATACTGTATTAGACTGTAGCGTGTCGTAGAGTCCTATATATCTATCTATATATATATATATATATATATGTATGTATGGAAGAATGGAGGATAGCGCCTAGGTAAACTCAATAAGACACCTTATTAAAATGGATAATTTCTAAAATGACTATTTAGCCAGATCTAACACTCCTCACATATGGGTGAGTGGCAGCTCTTAAACAATATACAGATAAATATTAAAAAATGAAGTAAAGAAAGCGCCTAATAGTGTCAGTGAAACACTCTTCGTGAATATAGGTATAGCGATAAAAAAGGACAAATATGACAACTTAGCTGCGGACAATTTTAGGTAGATGACTCTTGAAGAAGTCCTCATACCAGGACGAAACGCGTTGGGTCGGGGACTGGATGCTCACCACTCTGACTTCTCATTCGTGGACAGATAAGCCATGTTTTTACATTTTATCTTGTACATTTGATACTTGCATTTACGGATAAATTTTATCCTGAAATCTCCATATGCGGACAGATAAGCTGGCTATATTTCATAATCTTGTACGGCTAATACCTACATTTATAACTGAATGAGCTGCTATATATGTCCTTATGCCTTTTTTTTTTTTATTGTTCATATATGTGACCTGCATGTGTTGCAGGATTGTGTTTATTAAATTGTTACTGTTTTTAATTAATATGGACTTCTTATCAAAAATTGGAACCAGCACAGTTCCTAAAAAAACATCCGTTTTTTAAACATCTGTGATAATTGAAGAACAGTGGCCCTCATTCCGAGTTGATCGGTCGCAAGGCGAATTTAGCAGAGTTACACACGCTAAGCCGCCGCCTACTGGGAGTGAATCTTAGCTTCTTAAAATTGCGACCGATGTATTCGCAATATTGCGATTACTAACTACTTAGCAGTTTCAGAGTAGCTCCAGACTTACTCTGCCTGTGCGATCATTTCAGTGCTTGTCGTTCCTGGTTGACGTCACAAACACACCCAGCGTTCGCCCAGACACTCCCACCGTTTCCCCGGCCACTCCTGCGTTTTTTCCGGAAACGGTAGCGTTTTCAACCACACGCCCCTGAAACGCCGTGTTTCCGCCCAGTAACACCCATTTCCTGTCAATCACATTACGATCGCCGGAGCGAAGAAAAAGCCGTGAGTAAAATTACTTTCATCATAGTAAAGTTACTTGGCGCAGTCGCAGTGCGAACATTGCGCATGCGTACTAAGCGGAATTTCACTGCGATGCGATGAAAAATACCGAGCGAACAACTCGGAATGAGGGCCAGTGCACACTATGTC
This sequence comes from Pseudophryne corroboree, assembly GCF_028390025.1. Lineage (NCBI taxonomy): Eukaryota > Metazoa > Chordata > Amphibia > Anura > Myobatrachidae > Pseudophryne > Pseudophryne corroboree. Next base: position 8,455,421 of record NC_086452.1, read on the forward strand.
GCATTTATCTCTCTTTTACATGTTCGGTTCCCAAGAGTCATCTACCTGAAATTGTCCGCAGCTAAGTTGTCATATTTGTCCTTTTTTATCGCTATACCTATATTCACGAAGAGTGTTTCACTGACACTATTAGGCGCTTTTTTTACTTCATGTTTTAATATATATATATATATATATATATATATTGTTTTGGCCCCTTTAGTTAGCATTAATTACTACTACTTGTGTGTATGAGCTGTATATGGCTCCTTAGGCTCTCCTTGGCCCGGCAGTGACGCAGTCTCGTCAGCCACATCACTCGCTGTTTCCATCAGACTCCCCCAAATTGCTAGATCCAAAATCGCCATCGATATACGGTGCCAGCGAACACTTCATTCCATTTCCCCAGAGATCTCCGGTGGTGACCACTTACCCTTGTGTGTCCCCGCGCTGGCACCACGGTAGACGCATGGTGTGCCATACCCGCCAGAGAGCTCACTGGCCTCTATTCTAACCTCAGCCTTCCTCCAGTTATAGTGTGGACCACCCGACACTGTGATTGGTGAATGGCCGGAACAACCCAGCAATCATTGTGGTAACATAATCCGTAACTGTGGCAACGCAGCCCATGGGCGCGGCTTGCCGCATGATATGGATCCCCTACCATTACCAATACGTTCTATGTAAGAAACGCAATGATATCGGCTGATCAGGTGGCGTAGAAGAAGACTCGTTACAAAGTATCATCCATGTGTCTCAGTCACATATAGTCATGTGCCGGGTGTCATACATGCACAGAACCCTTATGGGCGGGGCTACAGGGGAGGAGTCAGGTAGCCGTGGTGCAGAATTTACATCTGACCATCACTGACTTACGGCTTCTCACTCTTTGCGTCTAGGGTCCGCGCGGTCCTGATGGTCCCCTTGGCGAGCAGGGCCCCCCTGGAATGAAGGTAAGTGGACTTAGGTGACTGATATATATGTATACAATCCCAGCTCATATCAGTGCGTGACTGTAATCGTCCTTCTGCAGGGTGAGCAGGGCGACCTCGCCAAAAAGGGTCTTCCTGGGCGTCTTGTGAGTAATAAAATCATTTTACTTATACTCAACTGTCACACACCGAGCATATCTATCTATCTATCTATCTATCTATCTATCTCATATTTATCTATCTATCTATCTATCTATCTATCTATCTCATATTTATCTATCTATCTATCTATCTATCTATCTATCTATCTCATATTTATCTATCTATCTATCTATCTATCTATCTATCTATCTATCTATCTATCTATCTATCTATCTATCTATCATCTATCTCATATTTATCTATCTATCTATCTATCTATCTATCTATCTATCTATCTCATATTTATCTATCTATCTATCTATCTAATATCTGTCTATCTATCTATCTATCTATCTATCTATCTATCTATCTATCTATCTATCTATCTCTCTCTGTCTCTCGCTCACTCTATCTATCTATCTATCTATCCTCTCTCTATCTCTCTCTCTCTCTCTCTGTCTCTCGCTCACTCTATCTATCCTCTCTCTATCTCTCTCGCTCTCTATCTATCTATCTATCTATCTATCTATCTATCTATCTATCTATCTATCTATCTATCTCTCTCTGTCTCTCGCTCACTCTATCTATCTATCCTCTCTCTATCTCTCTCTCTCTCTGTCTCTCGCTCACTCTATCTATCCTCTCTCTATCTCTCTCGCTCTCTATCTATCTATCTATCTATCTATCTATCTATCTATCTATCTATCTATCTATCTATCTATCTATCTTTCTATCTATCCTGTATCTCATATCTATCTATTTATCTCTCTGTCTATATCTATCTATCTGTCTCTATCTATCTATCTATCTATCTATCTATCTATCTATCTATCTATCTATCTATCTATCTATCTATCTATCTATCTATCTATCTATCTATCCTCTCGCGCTGTCTCCCTGTCTATTTATCTTTCCTGTACACGTTGGTGGTAGTGTTGTGGAATGGAGAGTTACCGGCTGAGCAATGTAATAGGGAGTGTAGGGGGAGTGTGTGCTGACACCTGATTACTTACAGTATATCAGTAAATGATCATGTCATGCTGTTAGCTGTATACCGGAGTATATACCATGCGTTACTGCGCTGTAGGCATCCAGCATCACTGAACAGATTGATGGTTAATGTAACGTGAATGTTGCTTATAATCAGGAAGCAATCATGGTTATGCCACTGGGTAAATAGGACGGGATAGGGATCTAGTGATCCCTCTGCAGTGCTGCATACACTGACTGCAAGGACTGCAACCGGCGACGCAGCACTTACCCAGCGATAGTCACACATTGGGCCTGATTCAGATTTGTACGCACGTGTATATGTGTGTCTGTGTCCTTACCCAGGGACATATTGGGCGGCCACCCCCGGCTAGCGGAGACAGGGACCACTGACCATGCTCACATTCTGAGGGCGGATCCTGTTATCTGATAAACATCACACGTTCTCTGCTGTTCTTTTTTATCCAGTGTTTCTGCCATTATAACTCTTTATAACAGATCATTTCTGTACATACACAGGGGAAAGTTGGAAATCATGGAGAACGGGGAGAGCAAGGAAAACCTGTAAGTTACAGACGTATATATAATACTAACATGCGTGTCATCTATTACACCACATAAGACTTATCGCCCAGATCCACTCCGTTATTCATTCAGAATCCACGAGGTTGTATCCTGGAAATGGCCATTGTGTCAGGGTATCTCTGCTGGGCTCAGACTAGCACGTGAAGGAATGTCTGCGTATGTACGTAGGTTCTGTGATGCTTACTCATGTGTTTTCTGTCCATTATTTTGTGCAAGGGCCCGCCTGGTCTCGCTGGCAGTACGGGAGATACAGGACCGCCCGGACAGACAGTACGTATAAGATAATGTGTTATTTACTGATATTGCTGTCACATTATAAGGAAACAGGAGAGATCAGCTAATGGTTTCATCCACGGGTTTCCTGAATTATTTACAGACATGTTTCCTTGTTATGTGGTATTAGTGTTACTCCAACTAGTACTGCCCTACATGTGGTACTGTCTGTTTCCTGTTACTCCGACACATAGTGCCCTACACGTGGCACTGTCTGTTTCCTGTTACACTGACTAGTACTGTCCTACACGTGGTACTGTCTGTTTCCTGTTACTCCGACACATACTGCCCTACACGTGGTACTGTCTGTTTCCTGTTACTCCGACACATACTGCCCTACACGTGGCACTGTCTGTTTCCTGTTACTCCGACTAGTACTGTCCTACACGTGGTACTGTCTGTTTCCTGTTACTGCCACACGTACTGCCCTACACGTGGTACTGTCCGTTTCCTGTTACTCCGACACATACTGCCCTACACGTGGCACTGTCTGTTTCCTGTTACTCCGACACATACTGCCCTACACGTGGTACTGTCTGTTTCCTGTTAGTCCGACACATACTGCCCTACACGTGGCACTGTCTGTTTCCTGTTACTCTGAGTAGTACTGCCCTACATGTGGTACTGTCTGTTTCCTGTTACTGCCACACATACTGCCCTACACGTGGTGCTGTCTGTTTCCTGTTACTCCGACACATACTGCCCTACACGTGGCACTGCCTGTTTCCTGTTACTCCGACTAGTACTGCCTTACACGTGGCACTGTCTGTTTCCTGTTACTCCGACACATACTGGCCTACATGTGACACTGTCTGTTTCCTGTTACTCCGACTAGTACTGCCCTACACGTGGCACTGTCTGTTTCCTGTTACTCCGACTAGTACTGCCCTACACGTGGCACTGTCTGTTTCCTGTTACTCCGACACATACTGCCCTACACGTGGCACTGTCTGTTTCCTGTTACTCCGACACATACTGCCCTACACGTGGCACTGTCTGTTTCCTGTTACTCCAACTAGTACTGCCCTACACGTGGCACTGTCTTTTTCCTGTTACACCGAAACATACTGCCCTACATGTGGCACTGTCTGTTTCCTGTTACTCTGACTAGTACTGCCCTACACGTGGTACTGTCTGTTTCCTGTTACTCCGACACATACTGCCCTACACGTGGTACTGTCTGTTTCCTGTTACTCCGACACATACTGCCCTACACGTGGCACTGTCTGTTTCCTGTTACTCCGACTAGTACTGCCCTACACGTGGCACTGTCTGTTTCCTGTTACTCCGACACATAGTGCCCTACACGTGACACTGTCTGTTTCCTGTTACTCCGACTAGTACTGCCCTACACGTGGCACTGTCTGTTTCCTGTTACTCGGACACGTACTGCCCTACACGTGACACTGTCTGTTTCCTGTTACTCCGACTAGTACTGCCCTACATGTGGTACTGTCTGTTTCCTGTTACTCCGACTAGTACTGCCCTATACGTGGCACTGTCTGTTTCCTGTTAGTCCGACACATACTGCCCTACACATGGCACTGTCTGTTTCCTGTTACTTCGACACATACTGCCCTACACGTGGTACTGTCTGTTTCCTGTTACTCCGACACATACTGCCCTACACGTGGCACTGTCTGTTTCCTGTTACTCCGAGTAGTACTGCCCTACATGTGGTACTGTCTGTTTCCTGTTACTGCCACACGTACTGCCCTACACGTGGTGCTGTCTGTTTCCTGTTACTCCGACACATACTGCCCTACACGTGGCACTGTCTGTTTCCTGTTACTCCGACTAGTACTGCCCTACACGTGGCACTGTCTGTTTCCTGTTACTCCGACACGTACTGCCCTACACGTGGCACTGTCTGTTTCCTGTTACTCCGACATGTACTGCCCTACACGTGACACTGTCTGTTTCCTGTTACTCCGACTAGTACTGCCCTACATGTGGTACTGTCTGTTTCCTGTTACTCCGACTAGTACTGCCCTATACGTGGCACTGTCTGTTTCCTGTTACTCCGACACATACTGCCCTACACGTGGCACTGTCTGTTTCCTGTTACTCCGACTAGTACTGTCCTACACGTGGTACTGTCTGTTTCCTGTTACTGCCACACGTACTGCCCTACACGTGGTACTGTCTGTTTCCTGTTACTCCGACACATACTGCCATACACGTGGTACTGTCTGTTTCCTGTTACTCCGACACATACTGCCCTACACGTGGCACTGTCTTTTTCCTGTTACTCCGACTAGTACTGCCCTACACGTGGCACTGTCTGTTTCCTGTTACTCCGAGACATAATGCCCTACACGTGGCACTGTCTGTTTCCTGTTACTCCGACACATACTGCCCTACACGTGGCACTGTCTTTTTCCTGTTACTCCGACTAGTACTGCCCTACACGTGGCACTGTCTGTTTCCTGTTACTCCGAGACATAATGCCCTACACGTGGCACTGTCTGTTTCCTGTTTCTCCGAGTAGTACTGTCCTACACGTGGTACTGTCTGTTTCCTGTTACTACCACACGTACTGCCCTAAACGTGTTACTGTCTGTTTCCTGTTTCTCCGACACATACTGCCCTACACGTGGTACTGTCTGTTTCCTATTACTCTATACTGCCCTACACGTGGTACTGTCTGTTTCCTGTACCTCCGACACATACTGCCCTACACGTGGTACTGGATGTTTCCTGATACTCCGACTAGTACTGCCCTACACGTGGTACTGGAAGTTTCCTGATACTCTGACACATACTGCCCTACACATGGTACTGGATTTTTCTTGTTACTCTGACACGTACTGCTATACACGTGGTACTGTCTGTTTACTGTTACTCTGACACGTACTGCCCTACACGTGGTACTGCCTGTTTACTGTTACTCTGACACGTACTGCCCTACACGTGGTACTGCCTGTTTACTGTTACTCTGACACGTACTGCCCTACACATGGTACTGCCTGTTTACTATTACTCTGACACGTACTGTCCTACACGTGGTACTGTCTGTTGCCTGTTACTCTGACACGTACTGCCTTACACGTGGTACTGTCTGTTCCCTGTTACTCTGACACGTACTGTCCTACACGTGATACTGTCTGTTTTCTGTTACTCTGACACGTACTGTCCTACACGTGGTACTGTCTGTTTCCTGTTACTCTGACACGTACTGCCTTACACGTGGTACTGTCTGTTCCCTGTTACTCTGACACGTACTGTCCTACACGTGATACTGTCTGTTTTCTGTTACTCTGACACGTACTGCCTTACACGTGGTACTGCCTGTTTACTGTTACTCTGACACGTACTGCCCTACACGTGGTACTGCCTGTTTACTGTTACTCTGACACGTACTGCCCTACACGTGGTACTGCCGATTTACTATTACTCTGACACGTACTGCCTTACACGTGGTACTGTCTGTTCCCTGTTACTCTGACACGTACTGTCCTACACGTGATACTATCTGTTTTCTGTTACTCTGACACGTACTGTCCTACACGTGGTACTGTCTGTTTCCTGTTACTCTGACACGTACTGCTTTACACGTGGTACTGTCTGTTCCCTGTTACTCTGACACGTACTGTCCTACACGTGATACTGTCTGTTTTCTGTTACTCTGACATGTACTGCCTTACACGTGGTACTGCTCCTATGATCCCCTGTGAATAAATAAGCTGCGTGAATATTGGTTTAAGCCACAAAATGGTGGTCTCGGCAATAGATAAAGCTGCACTACTATCTAGGGAAGAGATTTTACTATGCTGCTCTCCCTCCTCGAAGCCTGGAGGTGGCTACATGCAGACTCTTTATGTGGGCGAATGAATGAAACTAACCAACTTTAAATTGCAGCAAAATGGACGCATATGTGGGAGGAGCAATCCCAGCGTGGTGTAAATGGGCCCAAACATCAGATGTTAACATGTTTCTACAATTATCTCTCCACAAAAACTTGTTTACCCTGCAATAAAGCTGTGTATTTACTGTATATGATTATTCCACCTTCAGTTACATAAAATGTGTCCTGTATAATTCATGTATGAAAAAAGTTACATTACTTTAGGAAGCTGGATGAGTGACCTGTATGTAACTGGATGAGAGACCTGTATGTAACTGGGTGAGTGACCTGTATGTAACTGGGCGAGTGACCTGTATGTAACTGGGCGAGTGACCTGTATGTAACTGGGCGAGTGACCTGTATGTAACTGGGCGAGTGACCTGTATGTAACTGGGTGAGTGACCTGTATGTAACTGGATGAGTGACCTGTGTGTAACTGGGCGAGTGACCTGTACGTAACTGGGCGAGTGACCTGTATGTAACTGGATGAGTGTCCTGTATGTAACTGGATGAGTGACCTGTATGTAACTGGGTGAGTGACCTGTATGTAACTGGGCGAGTGACCTGTATGTACCTGGATGAGTGACCTGTATGTAACTGGATGAGTGACCTGTATGTAACTGGGTGAGTGACCTGTATGTAACTGGGTGAGTGACCTGTATGTAACTGGGTGAGTGACCTGTATGTAACTGGGTGAGTGACCTGTATGTAACTGGGCGAGTGACCTGTATGTAACTGGGCGAGTGACCTGTATGTAACTGGGCGAGTGACCTGTATGTAACTGGATGAGTGACCTGTATGTAACTGGATGAGTGACCTGTATGTAACTGGATGAGTGACCTGTATGTAACTGGGTGAGTGTCCTGTATGTAACTCGATGAGTGACCTGTATGTAACTGGGCGAGTGACCTGTATGTAACTGGATGAGTGTCCGGTGAGTGACCTGTATGTCACTGAGTGAGTGACCTGTATGTAACTGGGCGAGTGACCTGTATGTACCTGGATGAGTGACCTGTATGTAACTGGGTGAGTGACCTGTATGTAACTGGGTGAGTGACCTGTATGTACCTGGATGAGTGACCTGTATGTAACTGGGTGAGTGACCTGTATGTAACTGGGCGAGTGACCTGTATGTAACTGGATGAGTGACCTGTGTGTAACTGGGTGAGTGACCTATGTGTAACTGGATGAGTGACCTGTATGTAACTGGGTGAGTGACCTGTATGTAACTGGGTGAGTGACCTGTATGTAACTGGATGAGTGACCTGTATGTAACTGGGCGAGTGACCTGTATGTAACTGGGCGAGTGACCTGTATGTACCTGGATGAGTGACCTGTATGTAACTGGATGAGTGACCTGTATGTAACTGGGTGAGTGACCTGTATGTAACTGGATGAGTGACCTGTATGTAACTGGGCGAGTGACCTGTATGTAACTGGGCGAGTGACCTGTATGTAACTGGGTGAGTGACCTGTATGTAACTGGATGAGTGACCTGTGTGTAACTGGGCGAGTGACCTGTATGTAACTGGGTGAGTGACCTGTATGTACCTGGATTAGTGACCTGTATGTACCTGAATGAGTGTCCTGTATGTAACTGGTTGAGTGACCTGTATGTAACTGGACGAGTGACCTGTATGTAACTGGACGAGTGACCTGTATGAAACTGGGTGCAGGGCCGTCTTAACAGCAGTGTAAGCCTCTGGCCACAGCAATGCACTGGGACCCCTACCCATCCTCCAGCAGTAGGGGTGGGGGTGCTATCAGCGGCAGATTTGATTACCCACGGGCCGTAGAGGGTGTTCTATCTTCCACTCAGCATGTTGGACCTGGAGCAGTAATTTCTGCTAATTACTCCTTTACTGCACAGATGGGGCAGGAGGGAGAACACTAAACTGTAGAATGGGGCATTGCACTGAATGAAAGGGCCCCAGTACATGACTTCCAGTGTGGTAGGGTGTGTTTAATACGCAGGGGAGGGGTAGATAATGGAGTGAGCTTAATATTCATAATTTTATGGTGAGAGGGCAGCTTGCTTTCAATGGGATATAAAAGACTTGGGGATCAGAGGTCAGGAGCCAGAGCAATCCTCCAATGAAAATATAAAACTGCATACCAGGCGTGTGGAGCTGGAGCGGGGACCAGCTGCTGGAAGGCTGATATCTCTGGTTCTGGGCATAGTAGAGACAAGTTGCCAGTGTCCAGTGAAAGGGGAGAGTCCCAGCTTTTGGAGTATACCCTCAGAACTACTCTAAGTCAGACAGAGCCCGAGATATCTGGCTGGGAAGAGCAATTATCAGGCTCGGATGGGGACCACTGCTTTGAAGTTGGATATCTCTGGTTCCCCAGGGCCGATTTTCAAAGATCTGGTACCCCTAGAAAGAGCAGACCCTCAGCTATCAGCATATGGCCCTTATACTGCTGGGGCCCTTGGGCAAGGGCCCATTGAGCCCATACGAAAAGACGGCCCTGACTGGGTGAGTGACCTGTATGTAACTCAGTGAATTTCAACCTTTTTTTACTCGCGGCACACAGAACAATATTTTAAAATTCCCAAGGCACACCATCAGTTCCCCACAGAAAAAAACAAAAAATTCACATTGGCCCTCACAGTGAAGAAAAATCCACACATACATTGGTCTAACAGAAAAAAAAATCACATTGCTCCCCACAGAAAACATGTTGCTCAATACATAAATCCTATTGCTACCCACATAAATCAATAACATAGCTCCCCACATAAATCATGTTGCTCACACATAAATCAATCACATTTCTCCCCACATAAATCGCATTGCTTCCCACATGAATTATTCACATTGTTCCCCACCATAAATCCATAAATCCATATTCTCCCCACATAAATCATGTTGTTCCCCACAGGAGAAATAAAATAAATATTAGCCCCTACTGGTCAGCTGTCCTCCTTCCTATCCCTCAGTGGCAGGGGTTGTTCATAGTGGAGTGCTGTGAATACTGAGCAGTGGGCAGTCGGGCAGGTGTGGATGTGAGTGTGCAAAGAAAGCTGTGGATGCAGGTGGGAGCTGGAAGATGTGTATGAAGGCGGGTGGGCTGGCTGGGTGGTGAGACGCAGTGGCCGTGACCAATGATATCACACTTCTGCATCTTCAAGGCATAGGTCACAGCCAGAGCATGACTGATCCTCTAAGAAGAGCCCAGGCCAACAGTTCACTCTGAAGGTGCAGGCAGCTTCTCTGGCTCTGCGGCACACCTTGCAACTGGTCGCGGCACACTAGTGTGTCATGGCACACTGGTTGAAAAATCTTGATGTAACTGGACGAGTGACCTGTATGTAACTGGGTGAGTGACCTGTATGTAACTGGGTGAGTGACCTGTATGTAACAGGATGAGTGACCTGTATGTAACTGGATGAGTGGCCTGTATGTAACTGGATGAGTGACCTGTATGTAACTGGACGAGTGACCTGTATGTAACTGGGTGAGTGACCTGTATGTACCTGGGTGAGTGACCTGTATGTAACTGGATGAGTGACCTGTATGTAACTGGGTGAGTGGCCTGTATGTACCTGGATGAGTGACCTGTATGTAACTGGATGAGTGACCTGTATGTAACTGGGTGAGTGACCTGTATGTATCTGGGTGAGTGACCTGTATGTACCTGGGTGAGTGACCTGTATGTACCTGGGTGAGTGACCTGTATGTACCTGAATGAGTGTCCTGTATGTAACTGGTTGAGTGACCTGTATGTAACTGGGTGAGTGACCTGTATGTAACTGGGTGAGTGACCGGTATGTAACTGGGTGAGTGACCTGTATGTACCTGGATGAGTGTCCTGTATGTAACTGGTTGAGTGACCGGTATGTAACTGGGTGAGTGACCTGTATGTAACTGGATGAGTGACCTGTATGTAACTGGATGAGTGACCTGTATGTAACTGGATGAGTGACCTGTATGAACCTGGGTGAGTGACCAGTATGTAACTGGGTGAGTGACCTGTATGTAACTGGATGAGTGACCTGTATGTAACTGGATGAGTGACCTGTATGTAACTGGGTGAGTGACCTGTATGTAACTGGGTGAGTGACCTGTATGTAACTGGGTGAGTGACCTGTATGTAACTGGATGAGTGACCTGTATGTAACTGGGTGAGTGACCTGTATGAACCTGGGTGAGTGACCTGTATGTAACTGGGTGAGTGACCTGTATGTAACTGGGTGAGTGACCTGTATGTAACTGGATGAGTGACCTGTATGTAACTGGGTGAGTGACCTGTAGGAACCTGGGTGAGTGACCTGTATGTAACTGGGTGAGTGACCTGTATGTAACTGGATGAGTGACCTGTATGTAACTGGGTGAGTGACCAGTATGTACCTGGGTGAGTGACCTGTATGTACCAGGGTGAGTGACCGGTATGTAACTGGGTGAGTGACCGGTATGTAACTGGGTGAGTGACCTGTATGTAACTGGATGAGTGACCTGTATGTAACTGGGTGAGTGACCTGTATGTATCTGGGTGAGTGACCTGTATGTAACTGGGTGAGTGACCTGTATGTAACTGGATGAGTGACCTGTATGTAACTGGTTGAGTGACCTGTATGTAACTGGGTGAGTGACCTGTATGTAACTGGGTGAGTGACCTGTATGTAACTGGGTGAGTGACCTATATGTACCTGGGTGAGTGACCTGTATGTACCTGGGTGAGTGACCTGTATGTAACTGGGTGAGTGACCGGTATGTAACTGGGTGAGTGACCGGTATGTAACTGGGTGAGTGACCTGTATGTAACTGGGTGAGTGACCTGTATGAACCTTTGGTGAGTGACCTGTATGTAACTGAATCAGTGACCTGTATGTAACTGGGTGAGTGACCTGTATGTAACTGGATGAGTGACCTGTATGTAACTGGGTGAGTGACCTGTATGTAACTGGGTGAGTGACCTGTATGAACCTGGGTGAGTGACCTGTATGTAACTGGGTGAGTGACCTGTATGTAACTGGGTGAGTGACCTGTATGTAACTGGATGAGTGACCTGTATGTAACTGGGTGAGTGACCGGTATGTACCTGGGTGAGTGACCGGTATGTACCTGGGTGAGTGACCGGTATGTAACTGGGTGAGTGACCTGTATGTAATTGGATGAGTGACCTGTATGTACCTGGATGAGTGACCTGTATGTAACTGGGTGAGGGACCTGTATGTATCTGGGTGAGTGACCTGTATGTACCTGGATGAGTGACCTGTATGTACCTGGATGAGTGTCCTGTATGTAACTGGTTGAGTGACCTGTATGTAACTGGATGAGTGACCTGTATGTAACTGGGTGAGTGACCTGTATGTAACTGGGTGAGTGACCTGTATGTAACTGGGTGAGTGACCTGTATGTAACTGGATGAGTGACCTGTATGTAACTGGGTGAGTGACCGGTATGTAACTGGGTGAGTGACCTGTATGTAACTGGGTGAGTGACCTGTATGAACCTGGGTGAGTGACCTGTATGTAACTGAATCAGTGACCTGTATGTAACTGGGTGAGTGACCTGTATGTAACTGGATGAGTGACCTGTATGTAACTGAATCAGTGACCTGTATGTAACTGGGTGAGTGACCTGTATGTAACTGGATGAGTGACCTGTATGTAACTGAATCAGTGACCTGTATGTAACTGGGTGAGTGACCTGTATGTAACTGGGTGAGTGACCTGTATGTAACTGAATCAGTGACCTGTATGTAACTGGGTGAGTGACCTGTATGTAACTGGGTGAGTGACCTGTATGTAACTGAATCAGTGACCTGTATGTAACTGGGTAAGTGACCTGTTAGTAACTGGGCGAGTGACCTGTATGTAACTGGGTGAGTGACCTGTATGTAACTGGGTGAGTGACCTGTATGTAACTGGGTGAGTGACCTGTATGTAACTGGGCGAGTGACCTGTATGTAACTGGGCGAGTGACCTGTATGTAACTGGGTGAGTGACCTGTATGTAACTGGATGAGTGACCTGTGTGTAACTGGATGAGTGACCTGTATGTAACTGGGTGAGTGACCTGTATGTAACTGGGTGAGTGACCTGTATGTAACTGGGTGAGTGACCTGTATGTAACTGGGTGAGTGACCTGTATGTAACTGGATGAGTGACCTGTGTGTAACTGGATGAGTGACCTGTATGTAACTGGATGAGTGACCTGTATGTAACTGGGTGAGTGACCTGTATGTAACTGAATCAGTGACCTGTATGTAACTGGGTGAGTGACCTGTATGTAACTGGATGAGTGACCTGTATGTAACTGAATCAGTGACCTGTATGTAACTGGGTGAGTGACCTGTATGTAACTGGATGAGTGACCTGTATGTAACTGGATGAGTGACCTGTATGTAACTGAATCAGTGACCTGTATGTAACTGGGTGAGTGACCTGTATGTAACTGGGTGAGTGACCTGTATGTAACTGAATCAGTGACCTGTATGTAACTGGGTGAGTGACCTGTATGTAACTGGGTGAGTGACCTGTATGTAACTGAATCAGTGACCTGTATGTAACTGGGTAAGTGACCTGTTAGTAACTGGGCGAGTGACCTGTATGTAACTGGGTGAGTGACCTGTATGTAACTGGGTGAGTGACCTGTATGTAACTGGGTGAGTGACCTGTATGTAACTGGGCGAGTGACCTGTATGTAACTGGGTGAGTGACCTGTATGTAACTGGATGAGTGACCTGTGTGTAACTGGATGAGTGACCTGTATGTAACTGGGTGAGTGACCTGTATGTAACTGGGTGAGTGACCTGTATGTAACTGGGTGAGTGACCTGTATGTAACTGGATGAGTGACCTGTATGTAACTGGGCGAGTGACCTGTATGTAACTGGGCGAGTGACCTGTATGTAACTGGGCGAGTGACCTGTATGTAACTGGATGAGTGACCTGTATGTAACTGGATGAGTGACCTGTATGTAACTGGGCGAGTGACCTGTATGTAACTGGGCGAGTGACCTGTATGTACCTGGATGAGTGACCTGTATGTAACTGGGGGGCAGATGTATTAACCTGGAGAAGGCATAAGGAAGTGATAAACCAGTGATATGTGCAAGGTGATAAAGGCACCAGCCAATCAGATCCAATATGTAAATTAACAGTTAGGATCTGATTGGCTGGTGCCTTTATAACCTTGCACATATCACTGGTTTATCACTTCCTTATGCCTTCTCCAGGTTAATACATCTGCCCCTGGATGACAAGTGAAAGGGGGAGATTTATCAAAGCTTGGAGATAGATAAAAGGGTCTATGAACTAAGCGTTGGAGAGAGATAAAGTGGAGAGAGATAAAGTACCAGACAATCAGCTCCTAACTGCCATGTTACAGTCTGTGACAGTTGGGAGCTGATTGGCTGGTACTTTATAACCTTCCACTTTATCTCTTTCCAAGGCTTAGTACACATACCCCTTTACCGCTGTCCACTCTATCTCTCTCTGAAGGTTGGTACATCTCCCCCTCGTGTTTTGCACTTGGCAGCAGAATGGCGGATTCCTGATGGTAATTTGCAGTGTATTTCCACAGCGCACATTGGCCCTCATTCCGAGTTGTTCGCTCGGTATTTTTCATCGCATCGCAGTGAAAATCCGCTTAGTACGCATGCGCAATGTTCGCACTGCGACTGCGCCAAGTAACTTTACTATGATGAAAGTATTTTTACTCACGGCTTTTTCTTCGCTCCGGCGATCGTAATGTGATTGACAGGAAATGGGTGTTACTGGGCGGAAACACGGCGTTTCAGGGGCGTGTGGCTGAAAACGCTACCGTTTCCGGAAAAAACGCAGGAGTGGCCGGGGAAACGGTGGGAGTGCCTGGGCGAACGCTGGGTGTGTTTGTGACGTCAACCAGGAACGACAAGCACTGAAATGATCGCACAGGCAGAGTAAGTCTGGAGCTACTCTGAAACTGCTAAGTAGTTAGTAATCGCAATATTGCGAATACATCGGTCGCAATTTTAAGAAGCTAAGATTCACTCCCAGTAGGCGGCGGCTTAGCGTGTGTAACTCTGCTAAATTCGCCTTGCGACCGATCAACTCGGAATGAGGGCCATTAGACGCCAGGCAGAAGATATGGGATGTAGTGTTAGGAATGGGGTCTGGCCGTGGGACCGGGGGCTCAGGGCATCATTATTGTAACACTTAATATAACACTTTTTAACAGCTTAATCACTACTTCTCACCTATGTAACACTTGTAGCACTTACACTATGTAGACAGAAGTGATTGGGCGCTGGCAGCAGATCAGCGAGATGTTACTGACGCCAGTACTCTGTAGTTGCCCCCTGTGTAGTGATTACTGCAGATGCCATTCTTGGCAAACTGTCCACAAGTTCCTGGGTAACAGCAGGCGTTAGTTTTGCCATTATGCCTTCAGTACTGCGACACTGAAGAAGGCCGAATCACTGAAGAAGGCCGAATCAGCCTAGAACGCACCCGTCCTCCAATTCATCCCAGAGGTTCTCAGTGGAGGATCTGGACTCTGAGCTACCAGTCCATCCGGGTTACCGAATCTTCTGTGTACCATGCCAGCATCGCTCTGGAAACATGACAGGTGGCGTTGTCGTCCTGATAAAACCATTTGTCGTTTCTCAGAGTTACCGAGAACATCTCTACACTTCTCAGAATTACCGGGAACATCTCTACACTTCTCAGAGTTACCGGGAACATCTCTACACTTCTCAGAGTTACCGGGAACATCTCTACACTTCTCAGAGTGGGGGGCATTCCGAGTTGTTGGCTCGTTATTTTTTTGTCGCAACGGAGCGAATAGTCGCTAATGCGCATGCGCAATGTCCGCAGTGCGACTGCGCCAAGTAAATTTGCTATGCAGTTAGGTATTTTACTCACGGCATTACGAGGTTTATTCTTCGTTCTGGTGATCGTAATGTGATTGACAGGAAGTGGGTGTTTCTGGGCGGAAACTGGCCGTTTTATGGGAGTGTGCGAAAAAACGCTACCGTTTCCGGGAAAAACGCGGGAGTGTCTGAAGAAACGGGGGAGTGTCTGGGCGAACGCTGGGTGTGTTTGTGACGTCAAACCAGGAACGAAATTGACTGAACTGATCGCAGTTGCCGAGTAAGTGTGGAGCTACTCAGAAACTGCTAAGAAGTGTCTATTCGCAATTCTGCTAATCTTTCGTTCGCAATTTTAAAATGCTAAGATTCACTCCCAGTAGGCGGCGGCTTAGCGTGTGCAAAGCTGCTAAAAGCAGCTAGCGAGCGAACAACTCGGAATGACCCCCAGTTACCGAGAACATCTCTACACGTCTCAGAGTTACCGGGAACATCTCTACACTTCTCAGAGTTACCGGGAACATCTCTACACTTCTCAGAGTTACCAGGAACATCTCTACACTTCTCAGAGTTACCAGGAACATCTCTACACTTCTCAGAGTTACCGGGAACATCTCTACACTTCTCAGAGTTACCAAGAACATCTCTACACTTCTCAAAATTACCGGGAACATCTCTACACTTCTCAGAGTTACCGGGAACATCTCTACACTTCTCAGAGTTACCAGGAACATCTCTACACTTCTCAGAGTTACCGGGAACATCTCTACACTTCTCAGAGTTACCAAGAACATCTCTACACTTCTCAGAGTTACCAAGAACATCTCTACACTTCTCAGAGTTACAGAGAACATCTCTACACTTCTCAGAGTTACCGAGAACATCTCTACACTTCTCAGAGTTACCGGGAACATCTCTACACGTCTCAGAGTTACCGGGAACATCTCTACACTTCTCAGAGTTACCAAGAACATCTCTACACTTCTCAGAGTTACCAAGAACATCTCTACACTTCTCAGAGTTACCGAGAACATCTCTACACTTCTCAGAGTTACCGGGAACATCTCTACACTTCTCAGAGTTACCAGGAACATCTTTACACTTCTCAGAGTTACCGAGAACATCTCTACACTTCTCAGAGTTACCGGGAACATCTCTACACTTCTCAGAGTTACCAGGAACATCTCTACACTTCTCAGAGTTACCGGGAACATCTCTACACTTCTCAGAGTTATTAAGAACATCTCTACACTTCTCAGAGTTACCAAGAACATCTCTACACTTCTCAGAGTTACCGAGAACATCTCTACACTTCTCAGAGTTACCGGGAACATCTCTACACTTCTCAGAGTTACCGGGAACATCTCTACACTTCTCAGAGTTACCAGGAACATCTCTACACTTCTCAGAGTTACCGGGAACATCTCTACACTTCTCAGAGTTACCAGGAACATCTCTACACTTCTCAGAGTTACCAAGAACATCTCTACACTTCTCAGAGTTACAGAGAACATCTCTACACTTCTCAGAGTTACCGAGAACATCTCTACACTTCTCAGAGTTACCAGGAACATCTCTACACGTCTCAGAGTTACCGGGAACATCTCTACACTTCTCAGAGTTACCAAGAACATCTCTACACTTCTCAGAGTTACCAAGAACATCTCTACACTTCTCAGAGTTACCGAGAACATCTCTACACTTCTCAGAGTTACCGGGAACATCTCTACACTTCTCAGAGTTACCGGGAACATCTCTACACTTCTCAGAGTTACCGGGAACATCTCTACACTTCTCAGAGTTATCAAGAACATCTCTACACTTCTCAGAGTTACCAAGAACATCTCTACACTTCTCAGAGTTACCAAGAACATCTCTACACTTCTCAGAGTTACCGAGAACATCTCTACACTTCTCAGAGTTACCGGGAACATCTCTACACTTCTCAGAGTTACCTGGAACATCTCTACACTTCTCAGAGTTACCGGGAACATCTCTACACTTCTCAGAGTTACCGAGAACATCTCTACACTTCTCAGAGTTACCGGGAACATCTCTACACTTCTCAGAGTTACCAGGAACATCTCTACACGTCTCAGAGTTACCAGGAACATCTCTACACTTCTCAGAGTTACCGAGAACATCTCTACACTTCTCAGAGTTACCGGGAACATCTCTACACTTCTCAGAGTTACCGAGAACATCTCTGCACGTCTCAGAGTTACCGGGAACATCTCTACACTTCTCAGAGTTACTGGGAACATCTCTACACTTCTCAGAGTTACCGGGAACATCTCTACACTTCTCAGAGTTACCGGGAACATCTCTGCACTTCTCAGAGTTACCAGGAACATCTCTACACTTCTCAAAGTTACCGAGAACATCTCTACACTTCTCAGAGTTACCGGGAACATCTCTACACTTCTCAGAGTTACCGGGAACATCTCTACACTTCTCAGAGTTACCGGGAACATCTCTACACTTCTCAGAGTTACCGGAAACATCTCTACACTTCTCAGAGTTACCGGGAACATCGCTACACTTCTCAGAGTTACCGGGAACATCTCTACACTTCTCAGAGTTACTGGGAACATCTCTACACTTCTCAGAGTTACCGGGAACATCTCTACACTTCTCAGTGTTACCGGGAACATCTCTACACTTCTCAGAGTTACCGAGAACATCTCTACACTTCTCAGAGTTACCGGGAACATCTCTACACTTCTCAGAGTTACCGGGAACATCTCTACACTTCTCAGAGTTACCGGGAACATCTCTACACTTCTCAGAGTTACCGAGAACATCTCTACACGTCTCAGAGTTACCAGGAACATCTCTACACTTCTCAGAGTTACAGAGAACATCTCTGCACTTCTCAGAGTTACCAGGAACATCTCTACACTTCTCAGAGTTACCGGGAACATCTCTACACTTCTCAGAGTTACCGAGAACATCTCTACACTTCTCAGAGTTACCGGGAACATCTCTACACGTCTCAGAGTTACCGGGAACATCTCTACACTTCTCAGAGTTACCGGGAACATCTCTACACTTCTCAGAGTTACTGTGACCAATCATTACACCTAGCAGACCCGCACCAAACCAGCTGACACAACCCCACAGTATAACGCCACCACCTCCATTATGTACTGTAGGGGGTGTAGATCATAGGGTCAACAGTGACTAGGTCAACAGTCATTAGGTTGACCACTATTGGTCGACAGTGACTAGGTGGACTCCTGAAATAGGTCGACATGAGGTTTTTTTTTGGTTGTTTTCTTCATACAGTGACCGGGATCCCCAATTAGTGCACCGTGTCCCCTCGCTGCGCTCGCCATGCTTCGGGCAAGGTTACTATACCCAATCGTAGTCCATATCGATCGGAAAGTATGAAAATGTACAAAAAATGAAAAAGAAAAAAAAAAGTGAAAACGCATGTCAACCTTTTTGTGTGTCGACCTAATGACCGTATCCGCTGTGAGCTAATGACAGAGGCGTCACTCACCTCCTTAACACACGGTGCGTCGGCTGAAAAAAGGGGCGGGGCTTCACGGTAATAGGCAGGGCTTAATTAGAGGGGCGGGGCTTTGTGAGTGGCACCTGTTTTTAGTCCATTGAAGGACCGAAGAGGGGGCAGGGCTTTGCGGGAAGGAGCGGGGCTTCGTGTCCCGACACCCATTTTTTTTGTCACTTGGGGGGTGTGGGAGGTGCGGGCTGACTCCCGGGGAGTGCTGTCCCTGCAGTGCCAGGAGCCGAGTGCTGCACATAATGTAACAGTGCAGCACTCGGCTCCTGTCACTGAGCAGGAGCCGGCATTTTGGTGTCACCCCTCGGTGGGTGACACCCGGGAGCGGGCCGCACCCCCCTTGTGACGCCATTGGCTAGTGATGTATCTGAATGTTTTCACACAGTCTGTCTTTATTGAGTCACAGAGTACGTGATAACGTTACCGTGTGCAGGAGAATTTGCATTTTCCATTTCGTATGCAGTTACAGCCGCAGTCTTTACCTTAATCCTGTGACTGAGACCACTGCTGCAGAAGGAGGCCGCACAATTAGGGTCATTCTGACCCAATCGCACGCAGCAGTTTTTCGCAGCGGTGCGATCGGATCTGAACTGCGACTGCAATGCGCAGTCTCGTCGCTGCCTGGCGATGGGAAACGCCAGGCAGCGTGGGTCCTTGCGAAGAAAGCGATCGCAGCGGCGACCGCAAGGTGATTGACAGCAAGTAGGCGTTTCTGGGTGTCAACTGACCGTTTTCTAGGAGTGGTTGGAAAAACACAGGCGTGTCCAGGCGTTTGCAGGGCGGGTTCCTGATGTCAATTCCGGTCTCGGACAGGCTGAAGTGATCGCACAACGTTTTCTTTCCGCTCTGTTTATGTATCTGCCGCTCTGCGACCCCGGAATCCGGTAGATTAGCTTCCCATTTGTAATACATGGCTTTGGTTTCATAGTAATTTCATCACAAATAGGGCTTCATGTGGAATGTACAAAGAGTATGGAGTAATTCACAGCAGATTTACATAACGCATTGAAGTTCATTTTGGCAGAATTATAGCAGATGTTTATAATTTGTTCAATTACCAACCAAATGTTCTCAGGGTCAGACCATCAGACCCCACAGGCCTGTCACTGCGCTGTAAGTATAGGCAGGAGGAAGCTCTGTGATGTCCCTGGTGCGGGAACGGGACGCTGCCTCAGACAGAACTTGTTTTATCATCTGAAAATTGACCAAATGCCTTTTCTAATATATAATATATTGTTTCATTCAATTGTTAGGGACAAAGGGGACCACAAGGAGACTCAGGTCCAGCTGGAGAAACAGGCCCAGAGGTGAGTCCACCCGTGTATGCGATATGACCGTTGTGTCCACCTTTTACAGCTGTGTAGCGAGGGATAGGGTGCAGCACTAGAGGGTAACGTTATAGGAAGGGAGGGTTAGGCTGCGGAACGGGAGGGTTAGGCTGCGGAACGGGAGGGTTAGGCATTGGGGGGAGAGTTACGCTACAGGAAGGGAGGGTTAGGCATTGGGGGGAGGGTTAGGCTACAGGAAGGGAGGGTTAGGCATTGGGGGGAGGGTTAGGCTACAGGAAGGGAGGGTTAGGCATTGGGGGGAGGGTTAGGCTACAGGAAGGGAGGGTTAGGCATTGGGGGATGGTTAGTGTTAGGCTACAGGAAGGGAGGGTTAGGCATTGGGGGGAGGGTTAGGCTACGGGAAGGAAGGGTTAGGCATTGGGGTGAGGGTTAGGCTACGGGATGGAAGGGTTAGGCATTGAGGGGAGGGTTAGGCTAAAGGAAGGGAGGGTTTAGGCATTGGGGGGAGGGTTAGGCTACAAGAAGGGAGGGTTAGGCATTGGGGGATGGTTAGTGTTAGGCTACAGGAAGGGAGGGTTAGGCATTGGGGGGAGGGTTAGTGTTAGGCTACAGGAAGGGAGGGTTAGGCATTGGGGGGAGGGTTAGGCTACAGGAAGGGAGGGTTAGGCATTGGGGGATGGTTAGTGTTAGGCTACAGGAAGGGAGGGTTAGGCATTGGGGGGAGGGTTAGGCTACGGGAAGGAAGGGTTAGGCATTGGGGTGAGGGTTAGGCTACGGGATGGAAGGGTTAGGCATTGAGGGGAGGGTTAGGCTAAAGGAAGGGAGGGTTTAGGCATTGGGGGGAGGGTTAGGCTACAGGAAGGGAGGGTTAGGCATTGGGGGATGGTTAGTGTTAGGCTACAGGAAGGGAGGGTTAGGCATTGGGGGGAGGGTTAGTGTTAGGCTACAGGAAGGGAGAGTTAGGCATTGGGGGGAGGGTTAGGCTACAGGAAGGGAGGGTTAGGCATTGGGGGATGGTTAGTGTTAGGCTACAGGAAGGGAGGGTTAGGCATTGGGGGGAGGGTTAGGCTACGGGAAGGAAGGGTTAGGCATTGGGGGGAGGGTTAGGCTCAAGGAAGGGAGGGTTTAGGCATTGGGGGGAGAGTTAGGCTACAGGAAGGGAGGGTTAGGCATTGGGATGAGGGTTAGGCTACAGGTAGAGAGGGTTAGGCATTGGGGGAAGGGTTAGTGTTAGGTTACAGGAAGGGAGGGTTAGTTTACAGGAAGGAGGGGTTAGGTATTAGAGGGAGGTTAAGTGTTAGGTTACAGGAAGGAGGGGTTAGGTATTTAGGGGAGGGTTAGTGTTAGGTTACTGGAAGGGAGGGTTAGGTATTTAGGGGATAAAGGTCAAGGTTAGGCTACGGGAAGGAAGGGTTAGGCATTGGGGGGAGGGTTAGGCTACGGGAAGGGGAGGGTTAGGCATTGGGGGGAGGGTTAGGCTACGGGATGGAAGGGTTAGGCATTGGGGGGAGGGTTAGGCTAAAGGAAGGAAGGGTTAGGCATTGGGGAAGGGTTAGGCTACAGGAAGGGAGGGCTGGGCATTGGGATTAGGGTTAAGATTAGGCTACTCGAAGGAAGGGTTTGGCACCAGAGGGAAGGTTAGGGGTACTCACCACTAGAAGTGCCACATGATCAGCTGTAAGTCATTGCCATCTGACCGCCAGACTCGGAAGGCACCACTGGAGCCGCTAGATCCGCCAAACCAGATAATTCACAACTGCACCACTGGGAATGTCATGTTGACATTTCATTAGTGTCAACATGATGAATGTCAGTGTCGACGTAGTGAAAGTCAGGATAATATACTGTACCAAACCTTTTTTGCAAACATTACTCAAAGGTGCAAATGGGACTCAGGCCACAGCAGGGAGTAAGAGCTGCGCATTGTACATGAACAGACGACAGTTACTGCATGAGTGTCTGTCAGTGAGGTCCATGGACTGTCTCTAATGTCAGCTCACAGGTCCATTACCAGGCATTTACTGTACATCTGTAATTACATGTCACTCACGTGATCTGCAGTATAAAGACAGAATGAGCAGAGGATAGGCTCATAGCCTTGTTATCCTCTGGACATTATTAGTGTTTATAGGTGTAAATGAGAAGGAGATTCGCTGAAGCAGGAAGAGGAATTACTGAGCAAGCTCTGCTTTGCCATTTCAGCTTTTTGACCCATTTCATCTATTGCCTACTTGCAGAGTGCAGGACAAATGTGAGGTTGGAGAGTATTTCAGAGACCGTATCCTAGATCCAGACCTTTTGCTCTTCTCATTGTGATCCTATACTGACATTACATCATTTGTCTTCTGCAGGGAGCACCTGGAACGGAGGGTGAAGTGGGTCCTCATGGGGACCCGGGCATAAAGGTTGGTACTTGTAGTCCTGTGCATGGTTGGGAGAAGTCTGTCTGTGGTCTGAAGGGAAATATTCCCGCGGACGCAGTCTACCAATCCACAAGGAAGTAGGCACGCCAACGAGGCTGCGCATTTCCTGGTGAATTCATAGGATGCATCCGCACCAGTATTGGTACCCCCAGTAAATGGTGTGTGACTGACAGACTGCTTAGTAAATACCCCTCATCAACATTCTCCTTTTTCTGGCAACCTTGTACCTTAAGAAATAATTGTCACCCATTAGCATTGGAGTGTAAAGATGCGTCATATTGTGCGTCCTACCGTAAGCTACATAATGGCCCTCATTCCGAGTTGATCGCTCACTAGCTGATTTTAGCAGCAGTGCACACGCTAGGCCGCCGCCCTCTGGGAGTGTATCTTAGCTTAGCAGAATTGCGAACGAAAGATTAGCAGAATTGCTACTAAATAATTCCCTGCAGTTTCTGAGTAGCTCCAGACCTACTCCTACACTGCGATCACCTCAGTCCGTTTAGTTCCTGGTTTGACGTCACAAACACGCCCTGCGTTCGGCCAGCCACTCCCCCGTTTCTCCAGACACTCCCGCGTTTTTCCCTGACACGTCTGTGTTTTTTAGCACACTCCCGGAAAATGCTCAGTTACCACCCAGAAACACCCCTTTCCTGTCAATCACTCACCGATCAGCAGAGCGACTGAAAAGCGCCGCAGAATCCACAGCAGAACTGCTACGTTTTTAGTTAAATAACTAAGCGCATGCTCGCTGTGTACCATGCGCATGCGCATTTAGCAACAAATCGCAGCATAGTGAAAATCGGCAGCGAGCGAACAACTCGGAATGACCCCCTATGTCCGATGTTACGGAGCACGAGGCTGCAGAGCTTCTCGGCCAGTCACAGACGTCCACAGCGCCTGCTAATATCTGCAATGGTTTATCAGAATCTGGTGCAGTATTCCACAGGTTATTATACTCAGCGAGGACCTGCGGGGACATAGAATGATAGAAAGGTGCAGGTTCCGAGCTGGGAGCAGAGCAGAATAAGGCAGTAACTATGCACATTGGTAATAACATGCTGCGCTTATTCCTAGCATTATTATTAATAACAGTTATGTCTCTAGTGCACACGTCTTCCGAGGCCCTTTACAAATGATATTTCTCTGGCAAGGCCGGGGGACACTGGGACATGGGATTGCTGTGGGGCTGGAGCTGGCACTTACACTCGATTGTAGCTCTAGAAGTAAGCTCGGCCCCCTGCCGCCCCACAGTGCCAGCCTTCTCCAGGTGTCTGTGGAGATAGGGCTCGCTTTATGTGATAGTATTGTATTTATTTGCAGCATGTAGCAGTGCGCAGGGGGAGTGTACTGGCGGCGAGAGCTGCGTTCATCTCGCCACGTACAGCTGTGTATGTGTGATCAGAGGGATCCCCCAACACTCTGTCCTCACTGGAGGCCTCTTGGGGCCGGGAACTGATTGTGTGTCCCACGGTTGTCACTGCGTTTAGAATGTTTACACACAGGGCCTTTCCTGTGCAGGGTTCAGCGTCCTTAGCAATCCGCTAGGTAAAACTTGGACGGTTGTCTCAAGTCTGTTTTAATAAATTCTGAGGTTGTGATATGATTTTTCCTGGCTGCAGCAGAGGTGCCTTGCGCTATAAGAGCTTCTGCCAACGTTACCGTCGCTGGGCTTCATGATGATTTGTAGGACAGCTTTGTGGTGCAGCTAACTGGGTGTCCGGCTGTGCAGGACAGTGCTCAGGTAGATTTTTAAAGATAATCACACTTGTTATCAAGGGAGCGCAAATAATAATAAAATATACAAGCTCTTTATTTAAAAAAAAATATATATAGACAGAAAAAACCACAATCAATAAAATGCAATGGAGTCAACATACATAGGCACCACTATCCATATCTATATGTAATCAGTATCTATTTCATATTGCCCTTGATGACAACGGAATGTCTATTAAAATGTCCAAAAAATCCTCCTGGATACAGCTGTTGTAATTTAATCGTTACTTTCCAATTGTAATTGATACTTTAAATTCTTTCTTGTGGATGAACAGCAACAGTTGTAACCAACGCCTCTTATTATATCTTTTTCTGCAGTTAAAGTTCATATGTAACTCACGTGAGTATTGAAGGAAAGCAGGGGGAGAACGCTGTGATGGTTGTTGAAACACAGCGGTATGCTACGACCCCCGTTAACCGTGGCTGGATCTTATTGGCACTCGCGGTCGGGATATTCCTCCCCCTGCCGTGGGGTAGAGACCTCCTTTTGCTCGGTCTCAAATTGCTTTTCCCCTTCACCGCTGTCTTTGCATCAGACGTCCGCCGTAATGTAGCTTGTTCATGAACGGGCTTATGACCTCAGCAATCAGAGTGTCCGGTAGTCACCTTCCTTACGCGTTTCTCCGCTGTTACCCAAGAGCAGTTTCGTCAGAGGAACCGCTCTTGGATAACAGCGGAGAAACGCGTAAGGAAGGTGACTACCGGACACTCTGATTGCTGAGGTCATAAGCCCGTTCATGAACAAGCTACATTACGGCGGACGTCTGATGCAAAGACAGCGGTGAAGGGGAAAAGCAATTTGAGACCGAGCAAAAGGAGGTCTCTACCCCACGGCAGGGGGAGGAATATCCCGACCGCGAGTGCCAATAAGATCCAGCCACGGTTAACGGGGGTCGTAGCATACCGCTGTGTTTCAACAACCATCACAGCGTTCTCCCCCTGCTTTCCTTCAATACTCACGTGAGTTACATATGAACTTTAACTGCAGAAAAAGATATAATAAGAGGCGTTGGTTACAACTGTTGCTGTTCATCCACAAGAAAGAATTTAAAGTATCAATTACAATTGGAAAGTAACGATTAAATTACAACAGCTGTATCCAGGAGGATTTTTTTGGACATTTTAATAGACATTCCGTTGTCATCAAGGGCAATATGAAATAGATACTGATTACATATAGATATGGATAGTGGTGCCTATGTATGTTGACTCCATTGCATTTTATTGATTGTGGTTTTTTCTGTCTATATGTTTTTTTTTTTAAATAAAGAGCTTGTATATTTTATTATTATTTGCGCTCCCTTGATAACAAGTGTGATTATCTTTAAAAATTGGTCTATTATTGGTAGAACAGTACTACCTATGGGAGCAGCATTTTATAATATATGGTGAAAATTAATAGATGTATAAAGATTAAATAAGCAACAAATTGGTGTAATAGATAAGTTTTGATAGGAGCGCTGGGTTCTATATATATATATATATATATCTACATTTGGTTATATATATGTATAGACTTTATAAATTCAGTGCTCAGGTAGCTCACAGGGTTTCAGCTACGACCATCTTGGTTTCTAAGGCCCTTTAAATCCAAGCGTGAAGGAGGGCAGCAAAGAAGTCTTTCAGCTAGCACAGGATACTATTCTTCCCAACCGCTGGCGAAGAACTTTTCTTGTAACTGCCCCTGACAGCGGGATCTGCAATTCTAGGTTTTCATTCATCCTTTCAGGGTGCAGTGTCCACCAGGAGTCACTCTGCCCCGCGCCATTTCTTTCTCAGCTGGGGATTGGCTTCCCAGGCACCCAGATGGTCTACTGTGCGCTCTGAAAGGGATCACTGGACGGGGGAGTTTTCACTCCCCCACTTCGGCAAACGAGATGTTTATACATGTCGTCGCTACGGCTTCTTGCTTCACCTCGGTAATGAGTACATCTACCCAGTTCACAGTTACTCCAGAGGCCTAGGTTCTGAAATCATTCGCAATGTTTGACTTCACAGATCTGCCATCGCGAGGGGTCATTCCGACCCGTACGCACGCAGCGGTTCTTCGCTGTGGTGCAAACGGGTCGGAACTGCGCGTGCACGGCGGCCACAATGCGCACGTGCGTCAATGCCCTGGCGGGCAGCGGCCAGAATAAAGAAGAAAGTGATCGCTAGCACGATCGCAAGAAGATGGACAGCGGGTAGGTGTTCCGGGGCGTCTACTCACCGTTTTCCGAGCGTGGAAATCCGAACGCAGGCATGTCCAGGCGTTTGGAGGGTGGATGTCTGACATCAATCCCGGGACCTTCGTCGCTGGATCCGTCGCACAGGGTAAGTAGGTCTGACCCTGGTCTTGTTTTCCAGGAAACTTTTAGCATAGCAGGGCTGCACAAGCGATCGCAGACCTGCTACGCTAAAATACACTCCCCCATAGGCGGCGTCAAGTTGATCGTTTGAGCAGCAAAAAGTTGCTACGTACGATCAACTCGGAATGAGGGCCATGGTGCGTAATTACTCCAGTTTCACCGCTGAATGGAAAAACTGGTGTACTACTCCATCGGTTCGGAAGTGGAACGTTTCATTCCAGCCAATCTTAAATCTTTGTGCTTGGAACACCAGGTAGTGGTTAGTTCTTTTTCTAAAAGAATCTCCAATCGGTAATTCACAGCTTGGAGGCCAACAATGGATTGGCCTCACTACACGTTAGGAGGCATATCTTCATGTTCTTCTTTCATGTTCATCCTTCTCCCCTACGTTTTGCAGGCCTTGCCGTTCAATATAGCCATGGCTCCATGTGTTTTCACCCAAATGAAATCAGTGATGGCGAGCTTATTGCGTGTAAACGGTATTATAATCATACCTTCCTTAGAAAGATTTCGGAAAGGTCTAACTTACTTTAATTAATTGTCAGCGCCTTCAGTTCTGGGGGTAGTCTTCGTCACCTTTCTCCAGTGAGTTTCAGAGCCTCGACCGTCAGTTTTGTGGTGCATGAAATTGTTGGGCATGATGGTCACCACCTTCAACACCATTCAGTACGCAGTTTCACTTGCAGGAGTTCCAGTGGGTAATTCTCCAAAATTGGAAGGGTTAATATGGCGCATCCAGAATTAATGAATGATGGTACTCCCAGTTGCTCCACACTGTCCATGCAGGTTGTGGTACGCCAAGATTCTCCTAGGGCCGCTAGGTCTTAGGTGGCGTCTTCCACTTAGGCCGGACCTGCTGCAACAAGGTCTGTTTCTACATGAGGACCTTCCTTGGTTAGCTTTACCAGCTTGGCTTTTGTCGTTTCTCTCTCTCGGTAGTCTGTACTATGTTGCAACCCCGGAAAGAGATCTCGTCTCGCGATTACCTCACAGTTTACTAAGTCTACATCTTGTGGTGTGAACGGAAGACGATTCATACCATCAAGTTTTTCCCCTCTCTTTTCTTGGCCTTCCTTCAGGGGGTTTGGAGGCCGATTTACAGGCTCATTCTGTGACAGTACAGATATTGGCAAGTGAAGTGGAGTGAGTCACCGCACCCGAAGTGAGGCGAGCAAAGCATTTCAACAAATTTGGGTAATATGTGTTTAAAAACACCAAAAGAATAAAATAAAAAAATTTGACTTTTTCATGTTGGCTTTTTGACCCTGTCGACCTTTTGGACGTCAACTTTTTAGAGGTTGAACTTTTGATCCTGTCGACCTTTTGGATGTCAACCAGAGGCGGCACCAGGTGTGGTGACACCCGGTGCGCACCCCTGATGTACTGCCGCGATCGCGGCAAAAAAAAGGGGCGTGGCCTTACAGCTAGGGGGCGTGGCTTCGCGGGGATACTGGTATCGTCACTCTGGGGGCGTGCCCAGCATCTCCGGAGATGCTGGGCTTCCCCCAGAGACGGTCTCAGTGTGCTGTCGGCTCCTCTGCTATGACAGGAGCCGGGTGCTGTAGCGGAATTTCACACTGCAGCACCTGGCTCCTGTCACTACGGAGGAGCTGACATTTGGTGTCACCCCCTCCAGGTGTCACACCCGGGTGCGGGCCGCACCCCCCGCACCCGCCTTGTGACGCCACTGATGTCAACCTTTCACTGTCTATGTAAGGATGTGCCCTGTGGGCACATCTGTGTTGTCCCTAGTTGGGGACAGCGCTGGGGCAGCTTGTCTGTCCCCAGCGCTGGGTGCGTGGCGGCGGCGGGTGTCCGGTGCAGGGATTACCCTTTTCCCTGCACCGGACCCCAGGCTGGAGGGTTTGAATGTTGGCGCCCTCCGGGAGCCAATCGCGGCTCCCGGAGCGGCAGCCAATAGGAGAGAGACGCGGCGAGCCAATCGGCGCTCGCCGCGTCATAGGCCCCGCCCCCGGCGTCTGACGTCAGACGCCGGGCGGGAGCCAGAGCGGAGGACGACGGCGCTGAGGAGCGGGAAGAGGAGAAGACGTCGCGGGCGGGAGCCGAAGAGGACAGCGCGCGCGCAGAAGAGCGCGAAGAAGGAAGAGGAGCCGGACAGGAAACAAGGACTGCGTGGAGGAAGACGACGACGGCCGCAGGGAGAGGAGCTCCGGTGGCCGCTGAAGAGGCCTGAAGACTCCAGCCCTGGGAAAGAAGATGTCCAGCGGCGGCTGGACGCGGCGATGCGACGGCGGCGCCGCTGGCCAGGACGGGCCAGCGGCCGAAGAGGGCACCGGAGGCCCCCGGGTTAGGTAAGGCCTCAGTGAGGCATCCTTCCCCCCTCCCCTTTTCCTCCCTAGACCACCAGGGACAGGCATTAGGCCCGAGGGCACAAGTCAGGCACTAGGCCTGTGGCGCAGTTAGGAGATTGGGGGTCATTATTCTGATTAGGTGGTTTGGGCATTAGGCCCAAGCCACCCAACCTCTGCGGCACCAGATAGGCAGGCACTAGGCCTGGGGGGCACATGTTGGGCACTAGGCCCATGAGGATAGTCAGGCCACCGGCCTGTGGGCACAGTTAGGCGGGCATTAGGCCCGAGGGGCACGTTCAGGCACTAGGCCTGTGGGGACATTAGAGGGCGCTAGGCCCTAGTGGATTTGTGGCCAATTAGGGATATGAAAGGTGACCCTGGGCACAAGGCCCAGGTCACCCAACGGGCGGCAAGTTAGGCGGGCGCTAGGCCCGTGGGCAAAGTCAGGCCTGTGGGCAGTTAGGGGGCGCTAGGCCCAGCGAAGCAGCGTTTCCCTGAGGTGAGTAAAGGTGGTACTGGGCGCTAGGCTCAGGCCACCCTGAGAGTACGGTAGGTGGGTGAGCTGTGCGGTCCCCACTACTGGGTGTTCTGGGTCGGGTAGATAAAGGGACAGCACCGTTTTATGTTGTAACTCCGATAGTGTGTTATATGTTGTTACCGTGCAGGGCAAAGTGTATGTGTTGTGTAAGTTGTGCATAGTTGTGTTGCACCACACCCACAGAGCTAGTTTGAGGGCTCCGCTGTTGTAGATAGTATAGGGTGTGACACTAGGTCAGAGTTAGGCCCTGCACGGCTGTTTCTCTTTGCCTCCTTACAGGGACCTGTAAGTGGAGAAGATCGGAGTGCAAGACTCGTGACGGTGAGTAGCATCCGTGTACGTCTGTCCCTTGTTTGTCCCCGAGCGCCGGAGTTAGGATTGCTCACGGACGTGAGAATCCCTTTCATCACACTACGTGCGAAAGCGCGAGTGTGTGAAAGCTGGGTAGCTGAGGCTTTGTGCCGGTGATGACCATTCACCCAGCCGGTGAAGGTCGCAGCCACCCCTGGGGTATCCCCTGTTCCACCGGAAGAAGGGTCGATACCCCTTTGATGTAAACCCTTCTCTCCTCAGCTAGGTCGTCGGTCAGCTCCGAGAGGGAATCGCCGTGTCCGGATCCGAGTGAAGATTTCCAGGTCCGTTGAGGGTTCCGGTACCTGAGTGTGAGAGGTGCGGCGCGGCCTGCGGGTGCGTGTGGTGGTGCCTGCTGCCGTGCAGGTGTAGACTCGGTACTCACCAGGCGCCGCTCGCTCTCACCTTCAGGTACCGGAACCCTCAACGGACCTGGAAATCTTCACTCGGATCCGGACACGGCGATTCCCTCTCGGAGCTGACCGACGACCTAGCTGAGGAGAGAAGGGTTTACATCAAAGGGGTATCGACCCTTCTTCCGGTGGAACAGGGGATACCCCAGGGGTGGCTGCGACCTTCACCGGCTGGGTGAATGGTCATCACCGGCACAAAGCCTCAGCTACCCAGCTTTCACACACTCGCGCTTTCGCACGTAGTGTGATGAAAGGGATTCTCACGTCCGTGAGCAATCCTAACTCCGGCGCTCGGGGACAAACAAGGGACAGACGTACACGGATGCTACTCACCGTCACGAGTCTTGCACTCCGATCTTCTCCACTTACAGGTCCCTGTAAGGAGGCAAAGAGAAACAGCCGTGCAGGGCCTAACTCTGACCTAGTGTCACACCCTATACTATCTACAACAGCGGAGCCCTCAAACTAGCTCTGTGGGTGTGGTGCAACACAACTATGCACAACTTACACAACACATACACTTTGCCCTGCACGGTAACAACATATAACACACTATCGGAGTTACAACATAAAACGGTGCTGTCCCTTTATCTACCCGACCCAGAACACCCAGTAGTGGGGACCGCACAGCTCACCCACCTACCGTACTCTCAGGGTGGCCTGAGCCTAGCGCCCAGTACCACCTTTACTCACCTCAGGGAAACGCTGCTTCGCTGGGCCTAGCGCCCCCTAACTGCCCACAGGCCTGACTTTGCCCACGGGCCTAGCGCCCGCCTAACTTGCCGCCCGTTGGGTGACCTGGGCCTTGTGCCCAGGGTCACCTTTCATATCCCTAATTGGCCACAAATCCACTAGGGCCTAGCGCCCTCTAATGTCCCCACAGGCCTAGTGCCTGAACGTGCCCCTCGGGCCTAATGCCCGCCTAACTGTGCCCACAGGCCGGTGGCCTGACTATCCTCATGGGCCTAGTGCCCAACATGTGCCCCCCAGGCCTAGTGCCTGCCTATCTGGTGCCGCAGAGGTTGGGTGGCTTGGGCCTAATGCCCAAACCACCTAATCAGAATAATGACCCCCAATCTCCTAACTGCGCCACAGGCCTAGTGCCTGACTTGTGCCCTCGGGCCTAATGCCTGTCCCTGGTGGTCTAGGGAGGAAAAGGGGAGGGGGGAAGGATGCCTCACTGAGGCCTTACCTAACCCGGGGGCCTCCGGTGCCCTCTTCGGCCGCTGGCCCGTCCTGGCCAGCGGCGCCGCCGTCGCATCGCCGCGTCCAGCCGCCGCTGGACATCTTCTTTCCCAGGGCTGGAGTCTTCAGGCCTCTTCAGCGGCCACCGGAGCTCCTCTCCCTGCGGCCGTCGTCGTCTTCCTCCACGCAGTCCTTGTTTCCTGTCCGGCTCCTCTTCCTTCTTCGCGCTCTTCTGCGCGCGCGCTGTCCTCTTCGGCTCCCGCCCGCGACGTCTTCTCCTCTTCCCGCTCCTCAGCGCCGTCGTCCTCCGCTCTGGCTCCCGCCCGGCGTCTGACGTCAGACGCCGGGGGCGGGGCCTATGACGCGGCGAGCGCCGATTGGCTCGCCGCGTCTCTCTCCTATTGGCTGCCGCTCCGGGAGCCGCGATTGGCTCCCGGAGGGCGCCAACATTCAAACCCTCCAGCCTGGGGTCCGGTGCAGGGAAAAGGGTAATCCCTGCACCGGACACCCGCCGCCGCCACGCACCCAGCGCTGGGGACAGACAAGCTGCCCCAGCGCTGTCCCCAACTAGGGACAACACAGATGTGCCCACAGGGCACATCCTTACATTTCCCCCCCCTTTTTCCTTTGTAGTCCCTACAAAGTTCCTCACGACGCCCATTGTCCGCGGGTCAGGGAATTCCGAGGTCCCTCCGGCGAGGGTGCATTCGGGGGCCCAGCCTGGACCAGCTGTGACCCCACATCCTTCCTCCTCCAGCTCCGGGTTCCTCTTGCGTCCTGACCTCCATCGGCGGATCCTCTGGGGGAGTGGCATCTCCTCACGGTCGCTTGACGTTGGCCACCAAGGGGAATCTTCTTCCACGGGGACAACAGTCACCCACTCTTGGCCTCCGATATCGTCTGTGGCTTCGTCCCTGTCTTCCGGGTGTGGTATCGACCACCACCCAACAGCGGAATCCTCCGGGGCATCCGTTTCCTCCCGGGCAACAGCCACAACATGTCGCATTTCCTCGTGGGGCATCTCCAAAGGTCCTGTGTCTTCCTCTGGAACGGGTCCTCCCACGGCATCACAGTCCTGTCCCCGTACGTCGGTCCATTTCGGCACTCCTGGCAGGTATTCTTGCTCCAGGACTATCTCCTCCTCTTCACGGAGGGCATTCAACTGGGAGCATGACTCCACCCGATCCTGCCAGTCACTCTCGTCGGCGCTTCCGATGCCAGAGTCGTCCTCCATCTGTTCTGGGAGGGATTCGTCGGCGGACAGCTCACCGTAGTCAGAGTCCTCCTCCGATACCTGGACTGGGGTATTACTTTCCTCCTCAGCGTACTTCTTCGCTTCCGCTGGCACCTCTGCTTCCTCAGCGTACTCCTTCGCTTCCGCTGGCATCGTTACTTCCTCAGCGTACTCCTTTGCTTCCGCTGGCATCTCTTGGTACCCAGGACACTCCTGTTCCGCACGTCCTGGTCGTGGACGGTTCCATCGCGGGGAGATTCCGGACGTCTCAGTCACTGGGTCTTCACGCTTTTCTTCACAGCGTGGTCTCTTCACCTCCCAGTCGTCCACCTCCGCTTCATGCGGGAAAGGATTCTGCCTTACTGGGGTCACTTTTTTTGGACAGAGTAGGTCCGCGGCATCTTCCCAAGGGCACTCACTGGCCGCATGTCCTGGTCGCCGACACTTCCAACAAGGGAGGGCCACTGCCACCTTCTCCAAGACGGGTTCCTGGTCCACCTCCTTCACTGGGGAATCTTCACCCGTTGGTTCCGGCTCAGAGGAAATGGGCACCTGCGAACTAACTTCAAGCAAGGCCTTCCGCTCCATTTCCCTGGTTCCCTCCTCCCATCTCTGGGCGCGACCATCCGCAATCATCCGGTCTTCATTCCACGGACAATCGGGAAGCGCATGTCCTCTCGCCTCGCAGAGCGCACACACAGGCTCTGCAGCCACCCGGTCCCAAAGCTGCTGACGAGACTCCGTCATCTTCTTCACCGTGGCCTCGTAGTCCGTCCTGTCTTCAGTCCATGGACATTCCAGGAGCAGATGTCGGGGATCTCCACAGTTTTCACACCGGGAATCAACCTCGTCTTCGCTCGACTCTTCGTCCCAGGGACAACTGTTGTGCTCATGCCCGTAGTTTCCGCAGAGCAAACACCAGGACTCCTTCGCTTGGCCCTTCTGACGTCTTCGGTCCGCTTCCTGGACCACCTTCTTTGGGGACGTCTCTCGCCAAGTACACTCGTCGGTAAAGTGACCTGTTTGCCGACATTTCTTGCAGGGCGTCACAGCGGCTTTCTTGCGCCCCTTCTCCCGGCGCTCTTCTTTTCCACGCTGGACCGACCGCTGCACCATCTTCAGGATGTCTGCCCCAGACACCGTCACCCAGTCGCTCTGGTCCACACACATCCGGGGGTGAGTCTTCTCCGGAGCCGTCTGCAGGGAGGTCTTCTTGGTGGCGTTCCACATCGTGTCCGTGATCCGGTCTCTTTTATCCTGCCGACTACGCCAAGTGTGAGAGGTGCGGCGCGGCCTGCGGGTGCGTGTGGTGGTGCCTGCTGCCGTGCAGGTGTAGACTCGGTACTCACCAGGCGCCGCTCGCTCTCACCTTCAGGTACCGGAACCCTCAACGGACCTGGAAATCTTCACTCGGATCCGGACACGGCGATTCCCTCTCGGAGCTGACCGACGACCTAGCTGAGGAGAGAAGGGTTTACATCAAAGGGGTATCGACCCTTCTTCCGGTGGAACAGGGGATACCCCAGGGGTGGCTGCGACCTTCACCGGCTGGGTGAATGGTCATCACCGGCACAAAGCCTCAGCTACCCAGCTTTCACACACTCGCGCTTTCGCACGTAGTGTGATGAAAGGGATTCTCACGTCCGTGAGCAATCCTAACTCCGGCGCTCGGGGACAAACAAGGGACAGACGTACACGGATGCTACTCACCGTCACGAGTCTTGCACTCCGATCTTCTCCACTTACAGGTCCCTGTAAGGAGGCAAAGAGAAACAGCCGTGCAGGGCCTAACTCTGACCTAGTGTCACACCCTATACTATCTACAACAGCGGAGCCCTCAAACTAGCTCTGTGGGTGTGGTGCAACACAACTATGCACAACTTACACAACACATACACTTTGCCCTGCACGGTAACAACATATAACACACTATCGGAGTTACAACATAAAACGGTGCTGTCCCTTTATCTACCCGACCCAGAACACCCAGTAGTGGGGACCGCACAGCTCACCCACCTACCGTACTCTCAGGGTGGCCTGAGCCTAGCGCCCAGTACCACCTTTACTCACCTCAGGGAAACGCTGCTTCGCTGGGCCTAGCGCCCCCTAACTGCCCACAGGCCTGACTTTGCCCACGGGCCTAGCGCCCGCCTAACTTGCCGCCCGTTGGGTGACCTGGGCCTTGTGCCCAGGGTCACCTTTCATATCCCTAATTGGCCACAAATCCACTAGGGCCTAGCGCCCTCTAATGTCCCCACAGGCCTAGTGCCTGAACGTGCCCCTCGGGCCTAATGCCCGCCTAACTGTGCCCACAGGCCGGTGGCCTGACTATCCTCATGGGCCTAGTGCCCAACATGTGCCCCCCAGGCCTAGTGCCTGCCTATCTGGTGCCGCAGAGGTTGGGTGGCTTGGGCCTAATGCCCAAACCACCTAATCAGAATAATGACCCCCAATCTCCTAACTGCGCCACAGGCCTAGTGCCTGACTTGTGCCCTCGGGCCTAATGCCTGTCCCTGGTGGTCTAGGGAGGAAAAGGGGAGGGGGGAAGGATGCCTCACTGAGGCCTTACCTAACCCGGGGGCCTCCGGTGCCCTCTTCGGCCGCTGGCCCGTCCTGGCCAGCGGCGCCGCCGTCGCATCGCCGCGTCCAGCCGCCGCTGGACATCTTCTTTCCCAGGGCTGGAGTCTTCAGGCCTCTTCAGCGGCCACCGGAGCTCCTCTCCCTGCGGCCGTCGTCGTCTTCCTCCACGCAGTCCTTGTTTCCTGTCCGGCTCCTCTTCCTTCTTCGCGCTCTTCTGCGCGCGCGCTGTCCTCTTCGGCTCCCGCCCGCGACGTCTTCTCCTCTTCCCGCTCCTCAGCGCCGTCGTCCTCCGCTCTGGCTCCCGCCCGGCGTCTGACGTCAGACGCCGGGGGCGGGGCCTATGACGCGGCGAGCGCCGATTGGCTCGCCGCGTCTCTCTCCTATTGGCTGCCGCTCCGGGAGCCGCGATTGGCTCCCGGAGGGCGCCAACATTCAAACCCTCCAGCCTGGGGTCCGGTGCAGGGAAAAGGGTAATCCCTGCACCGGACACCCGCCGCCGCCACGCACCCAGCGCTGGGGACAGACAAGCTGCCCCAGCGCTGTCCCCAACTAGGGACAACACAGATGTGCCCACAGGGCACATCCTTACATTTCCCCCCCCTTTTTCCTTTGTAGTCCCTACAAAGTTCCTCACGACGCCCATTGTCCGCGGGTCAGGGAATTCCGAGGTCCCTCCGGCGAGGGTGCATTCGGGGGCCCAGCCTGGACCAGCTGTGACCCCACATCCTTCCTTCCTCCAGCTCCGGGTTCCTCTTGCGTCCTGACCTCCATCGGCGGATCCTCTGGGGGAGTGGCATCTCCTCACGGTCGCTTGACGTTGGCCACCAAGGGGAATCTTCTTCCACGGGGACAACAGTCACCCACTCTTGGCCTCCGATATCGTCTGTGGCTTCGTCCCTGTCTTCCGGGTGTGGTATCGACCACCACCCAACAGCGGAATCCTCCGGGGCATCCGTTTCCTCCCGGGCAACAGCCACAACATGTCGCATTTCCTCGTGGGGCATCTCCAAAGGTCCTGTGTCTTCCTCTGGAACGGGTCCTCCCACGGCATCACAGTCCTGTCCCCGTACGTCGGTCCATTTCGGCACTCCTGGCAGGTATTCTTGCTCCAGGACTATCTCCTCCTCTTCACGGAGGGCATTCAACTGGGAGCATGACTCCACCCGATCCTGCCAGTCACTCTCGTCGGCGCTTCCGATGCCAGAGTCGTCCTCCATCTGTTCTGGGAGGGATTCGTCGGCGGACAGCTCACCGTAGTCAGAGTCCTCCTCCGATACCTGGACTGGGGTATTACTTTCCTCCTCAGCGTACTTCTTCGCTTCCGCTGGCACCTCTGCTTCCTCAGCGTACTCCTTCGCTTCCGCTGGCATCGTTACTTCCTCAGCGTACTCCTTTGCTTCCGCTGGCATCTCTTGGTACCCAGGACACTCCTGTTCCGCACGTCCTGGTCGTGGACGGTTCCATCGCGGGGAGATTCCGGACGTCTCAGTCACTGGGTCTTCACGCTTTTCTTCACAGCGTGGTCTCTTCACCTCCCAGTCGTCCACCTCCGCTTCATGCGGGAAAGGATTCTGCCTTACTGGGGTCACTTTTTTTGGACAGAGTAGGTCCGCGGCATCTTCCCAAGGGCACTCACTGGCCGCATGTCCTGGTCGCCGACACTTCCAACAAGGGAGGGCCACTGCCACCTTCTCCAAGACGGGTTCCTGGTCCACCTCCTTCACTGGGGAATCTTCACCCGTTGGTTCCGGCTCAGAGGAAATGGGCACCTGCGAACTAACTTCAAGCAAGGCCTTCCGCTCCATTTCCCTGGTTCCCTCCTCCCATCTCTGGGCGCGACCATCCGCAATCATCCGGTCTTCATTCCACGGACAATCGGGAAGCGCATGTCCTCTCGCCTCGCAGAGCGCACACACAGGCTCTGCAGCCACCCGGTCCCAAAGCTGCTGACGAGACTCCGTCATCTTCTTCACCGTGGCCTCGTAGTCCGTCCTGTCTTCAGTCCATGGACATTCCAGGAGCAGATGTCGGGGATCTCCACAGTTTTCACACCGGGAATCAACCTCGTCTTCGCTCGACTCTTCGTCCCAGGGACAACTGTTGTGCTCATGCCCGTAGTTTCCGCAGAGCAAACACCAGGACTCCTTCGCTTGGCCCTTCTGACGTCTTCGGTCCGCTTCCTGGACCACCTTCTTTGGGGACGTCTCTCGCCAAGTACACTCGTCGGTAAAGTGACCTGTTTGCCGACATTTCTTGCAGGGCGTCACAGCGGCTTTCTTGCGCCCCTTCTCCCGGCGCTCTTCTTTTCCACGCTGGACCGACCGCTGCACCATCTTCAGGATGTCTGCCCCAGACACCGTCACCCAGTCGCTCTGGTCCACACACATCCGGGGGTGAGTCTTCTCCGGAGCCGTCTGCAGGGAGGTCTTCTTGGTGGCGTTCCACATCGTGTCCGTGATCCGGTCTCTTTTATCCTGCCGACTACGCCAAGTGTGAGAGGTGCGGCGCGGCCTGCGGGTGCGTGTGGTGGTGCCTGCTGCCGTGCAGGTGTAGACTCGGTACTCACCAGGCGCCGCTCGCTCTCACCTTCAGGTACCGGAACCCTCAACGGACCTGGAAATCTTCACTCGGATCCGGACACGGCGATTCCCTCTCGGAGCTGACCGACGACCTAGCTGAGGAGAGAAGGGTTTACATCAAAGGGGTATCGACCCTTCTTCCGGTGGAACAGGGGATACCCCAGGGGTGGCTGCGACCTTCACCGGCTGGGTGAATGGTCATCACCGGCACAAAGCCTCAGCTACCCAGCTTTCACACACTCGCGCTTTCGCACGTAGTGTGATGAAAGGGATTCTCACGTCCGTGAGCAATCCTAACTCCGGCGCTCGGGGACAAACAAGGGACAGACGTACACGGATGCTACTCACCGTCACGAGTCTTGCACTCCGATCTTCTCCACTTACAGGTCCCTGTAAGGAGGCAAAGAGAAACAGCCGTGCAGGGCCTAACTCTGACCTAGTGTCACACCCTATACTATCTACAACAGCGGAGCCCTCAAACTAGCTCTGTGGGTGTGGTGCAACACAACTATGCACAACTTACACAACACATACACTTTGCCCTGCACGGTAACAACATATAACACACTATCGGAGTTACAACATAAAACGGTGCTGTCCCTTTATCTACCCGACCCAGAACACCCAGTAGTGGGGACCGCACAGCTCACCCACCTACCGTACTCTCAGGGTGGCCTGAGCCTAGCGCCCAGTACCACCTTTACTCACCTCAGGGAAACGCTGCTTCGCTGGGCCTAGCGCCCCCTAACTGCCCACAGGCCTGACTTTGCCCACGGGCCTAGCGCCCGCCTAACTTGCCGCCCGTTGGGTGACCTGGGCCTTGTGCCCAGGGTCACCTTTCATATCCCTAATTGGCCACAAATCCACTAGGGCCTAGCGCCCTCTAATGTCCCCACAGGCCTAGTGCCTGAACGTGCCCCTCGGGCCTAATGCCCGCCTAACTGTGCCCACAGGCCGGTGGCCTGACTATCCTCATGGGCCTAGTGCCCAACATGTGCCCCCCAGGCCTAGTGCCTGCCTATCTGGTGCCGCAGAGGTTGGGTGGCTTGGGCCTAATGCCCAAACCACCTAATCAGAATAATGACCCCCAATCTCCTAACTGCGCCACAGGCCTAGTGCCTGACTTGTGCCCTCGGGCCTAATGCCTGTCCCTGGTGGTCTAGGGAGGAAAAGGGGAGGGGGGAAGGATGCCTCACTGAGGCCTTACCTAACCCGGGGGCCTCCGGTGCCCTCTTCGGCCGCTGGCCCGTCCTGGCCAGCGGCGCCGCCGTCGCATCGCCGCGTCCAGCCGCCGCTGGACATCTTCTTTCCCAGGGCTGGAGTCTTCAGGCCTCTTCAGCGGCCACCGGAGCTCCTCTCCCTGCGGCCGTCGTCGTCTTCCTCCACGCAGTCCTTGTTTCCTGTCCGGCTCCTCTTCCTTCTTCGCGCTCTTCTGCGCGCGCGCTGTCCTCTTCGGCTCCCGCCCGCGACGTCTTCTCCTCTTCCCGCTCCTCAGCGCCGTCGTCCTCCGCTCTGGCTCCCGCCCGGCGTCTGACGTCAGACGCCGGGGGCGGGGCCTATGACGCGGCGAGCGCCGATTGGCTCGCCGCGTCTCTCTCCTATTGGCTGCCGCTCCGGGAGCCGCGATTGGCTCCCGGAGGGCGCCAACATTCAAACCCTCCAGCCTGGGGTCCGGTGCAGGGAAAAGGGTAATCCCTGCACCGGACACCCGCCGCCGCCACGCACCCAGCGCTGGGGACAGACAAGCTGCCCCAGCGCTGTCCCCAACTAGGGACAACACAGATGTGCCCACAGGGCACATCCTTACATCTATCTAACAATCCACACCCTTCTGGCCATACCGATTTATTTTCTGCCGCGTTTGGTCTTTCATCCAAAGGTCCAATCCTTTTTTTGCTTTTTTCAACCACCGTTTTGTCCGCCAGTAGCCCCGTGGGATCTTAATCTGGTCCTATCAGCTCCTACAAAGCTCCATTTGAGCCATTAGATTCAGCGGATCTTGTTTGTTACTTGGAAGCTGGTCTTCTTCATGGGTATTGCCTCAGCTCAGCATGTTACTGAGTTAGGGGCTTTGTCTTCCAAGCCGCTTTTTCTCGACTTCCGTGACTATAAAGCCGTTCTTCGTACGGTTTCTACGTTCAATGCTGTTTCTCTAACGTCCTAGTGGATGCTGGGGACTCCGTCAGGACCATGGGGAATAGCGGCTCCGCAGGAGACAGGGCACAAAAGCAAGCTTTTAGGATCACATGGTGTGTACTGGCTCCTCCCCCTATGACCCTCCTCCAAGCCTCAGTTAGGTTTTTGTGCCCGTCCGAGCAGGGTGCAATCTAGGTGGCTCTCTTAAAGAGTTACTTAGAAAAAGTTTTTAGGTTTCTTATTTTCAGTGAGTCCTGCTGGCAACAGGCTCACTGCATCGAGGGACTTAGGGGAGAGATTTTCAACTCACCTGCGTGCAGGATGGATTGGATTCTTAGGCTACTGGACATAGCTCCAGAGGGAGTCGGAACACAGGGCTCGCCCTGGGGTTCGTCCCGGAGCCGCGCCGCCGACCCCCCTTGCAGACGCTGAAGATGAAGAGGTCCGGAACCAGGCAGCAGAAGACTCTCAGTCTTCATCAGGTAGCGCACAGCACTGCAGCTGTGCGCCATTGTTGTCAGCACACTTCACACAGCGGTCACGGAGGGTGCAGGGCGCTGGGGGGGGGCGCCCTGGGCAGCAATGTATAATACCTGTATGGCGAAAAATACATCACATATAGCCCTTGAGGCTATATGGATGTATTTAACCCCTGCCAGATATCTAAAACTCCGGAGAAGAAGCCCGCCGAAAAGGGGGCGGGGCCTATTCTCCTCAGCACACAGCGCCATTTTCCCTCACAGAAAGGCTGGTGGGAAGGCTCCCATGCTCTCCCCTGCACTGCACTACAGAAACAGGGTTAAAACAGAGAGGGGGGGCACTGATTTGGCGATATGTATATATATTAAAATGCTATAAGGGAGGAACACTTATATAAAGGTTGTCCCTGGATAATTATAGCGTTTTGGTGTGTGCTGGCAAACTCTCCCTCTGTCTCCCCAAAGGGCTAGTGGGTCCTGTCCTCTATCAGAGCATTCCCTATGTGTGTGCTGTATGTCGGTACGTGTGTGTCGACATGTATGAGGAAAATATTGGTGAGGAGGCGGAGCAAATTGCCTGTAATGGTGATGTCACTCTCTAGGGAGTCGACACCGGAATGGATGGCTTATTTATGGAAATTACGTGACAATGTCAACACGCTGCAAGCCGGTTGACGACATGAGAGGGCCGGCGAACAAATTAGTATCTGTCCAGGCGTCTCAAACACCGTCAGGGGCTGTAAAATGCCCATTTACCTCAGTCGGTCGACACAGACCCAGACACGGACACTGATTTCAGTGTCGACGGTGAAGAAACAAACGTATTTTCTTTTAGGGCCACACGTTAAGGGCAATGAAGGAGGTGTTACATATTTCTGATACTCCAAGTACCACAAAAAAGGGTATTATGTGTGAGGTGAAAAAACTACCTGTAGTTTTTCCTGAATCAGATAAATTAAATGAAGTGTGTGATGATGCGTGGGTTTCCCCCGATAGAAAATTATTGGCGGTATACCCTTTCCCGCCAGAAGTTAAGGCGCGGTGGGAAACACCCCTCAGGGTGGATAAGGCGCTCACACGCTTATCAGAACAAGTGGCGGTACCATCTACGGATAGGGCCGTACTTAAGGAGCCAACTGATAGGAGGCTGAAAAATATCCTAAAAAGTATACACACACATGCTGGTGTTATACTGCGACCAGCGATCGCCTCAGCCTGGATGTGCAGAGCTGAGGTGGCTTGGTCGGATTCCCTGACTAAAAATATTGATACCTTTGACAGGGACAGTAT
Organism: Pseudophryne corroboree; assembly: GCF_028390025.1. Taxonomy (NCBI): domain Eukaryota; kingdom Metazoa; phylum Chordata; class Amphibia; order Anura; family Myobatrachidae; genus Pseudophryne; species Pseudophryne corroboree. The sequence continues at coordinate 8,497,424 of NC_086452.1, forward strand.
TTTATTGACTATAGAGCATTTAAAGGATGCATTTCTATATATGCGAGATGCGCAGAGGGATATTTGCACTCTGGCATCAAGAGTAAATGCGATGTCCATATCTGCAAGAAGATGTTTATGGACACGACAGTGGTCAGGTGATGCAGATTCCAAACGGCACAAAGATGTATTGCCGTATAAAGGGGAGGAGTTATTTGGGGTCGGTCCATGGGACCTGGTGGCCAGGGCAACTGCTGGAAAATCCACCGTTTTTTACCCTAAGTCACATCTCTGCAGAAAAAGACACCGTCTTTTCAGCCTCAGTCCTTTCGTCCCTATAAGAGTCATATCTGCCCAGGGATAGAGGAAAGGGAAGAAGACTGCAGCAGGCAGCCCATTCCCAGGAACAGAAGCCCTCCACCGCTTCTACCAAGTTCTCAGCATGACGCTGGGACCGTACAGGACCCCTGGATCCTACAAGTAGTATCCAAGGGGTACAGATTGGAATGTCGAGAGGTTTCCCCCCTCGCAGGTTCCTGTAGTCTGCTGTACCAATGTCTCCCTCCGACAGGGAGGCAGTATTGAAAACAATTCACAAGCTGTATTCCCAGCAGGTGATAATAAATTTACCCCTCCGACAACAAGGAAAGGGGTATTACTCCACACTATATGGTGGTACTGAAGGCTAGGTGAGACCTATTCTAAATCTGAAAAATTTGAACACTTACAAGGGTTCAAATCCAGATGGAGTCACTCAGAGCAGTGATAGCAAAGAACAAGGGGACTATATGGTGTCCCGGGACATCAGGGATGCTTACCTCCATGTCCCAAAATTTGCCTTTTCTCACCAAGGGTACCTCAGGTTCGTGGTACAGAACTGTCACTATCAGTTTCAAGACGATGCCGTTGGATTGTCCAAGGCACCCCGGGTCCTTACCAAGGTAATGACCGAAAGGAGGATTCGTCTTCAAAGAAAATGGACGACCTCCTGATAAGAACAAGGTCTAGAGAACAGTTGGAGGTCGGAGTAGCACTATCTCAAGTAGTTCTACGACAGCACGGGTGGATTCTAAATATTCCAAAACCGCAGTTGTTCCGACGACACGTCTGCTGGTCCTAGGGATGATTCTGGACACAGTCCAGGAAAAGGTGTTTCTCCCAGAGGAGAAAGCCAGGGAGTTATCCGAGCTAATCGGGATCCTCCTAAAACCAGGAAAAGTGTCAGTGCATCATTGCACAAGAGTCCTGGTAAAAATGGTGGCTTATTACGAAGCGCTTCCATTCGGCAGATTTCACGCAAGAACTCTTCAGTGGGATCTGCTGGACAAATGGTCTGGATCGCATCTTCAGATGCATCAGCGGATAACCCTATATCCAAGGACAAGGGTGTCTCTCCTGTGGTGATTACAGAGTGCTCATCTTCTAGAGGGCCGCAGATTCGGCATTCAGGATTGGATGCTCGTGACCACGGAGGCCAGCCTGAGAGGCTGGGGAGCAGTCACACAAGGAGTGTGATCAAGTCTGGAGAATTCTCTCCACATAAATATACTGGAGCTAAGAGCAAATTTATAATGCTCTAAGCTTAGCAAGACCTCTGCTTCAAGGTCAGCCGGTATTGATCCAGTGGGATAACATCACGGCAGTCGCCCACGTAAACAGAAAGGGCGGCACAAGAAGCAGGAGGGCAGTGGCAAAACTGCAAGGATTTTTCGCTAGGCGGAAAATCATGTGATAGCACTGTCAGCAGTGTTCATTCCGGGAGTGGACGACTGGGAAGCAGACTTCCTCAGCAGGCACGACCTCCACCCGGGAGAGTGGGAACTTCATCGGGAAGTTTTCCGCATGATTGTGAACCGTTGGGAAAGACCAAAGGTGGACATGATGGCGTCCCGCCCGAACAAAAAAATGGGACAGGTATTGCGCCAGGTCACGAGACCTTCAGGCGATAGCTGTGGACGTCCTGGTAACACCGTGGGTGTAACAGTCGGTGTATGTGTTCCCTTCTCTGCTTCTCATAACCAAGGTATTGAGAATTATAAGACATAGAGGAGTAAGAACTATACTCGTGGCTCCGGATTGGCCAAGAGGGACTTGGTAACCGGAACTTCAAGAGATGCTCACAGAGGACTAATGGCCTCGGGAGCTAAGAAGGGATTTGCTTTCAGCAAGTACCATGTCTGTTCCAAGAGGAACCGTGGCATCGGCCTTTAAGAAAGGACCTGCTCCAGCAGGGACCTTGTCTGTTCCAAGACTTACCGCGACTGCGTTTGACGGCATGGCGGTTTGAACGCCGGATCCTAAGGGAAAAGGCATTCCGGAAGAGGTCATACCTACCCTGGTCAAAGCCAGGAAGGAGGTGACCACACAACGTTATCACCACATGTGGTAAAAATATGTTGCGTGGGTGAGGCCAGGAGGGCCCCACGAAAAAATTTCAACTAGGTCGATTTCTGCACTTCCTGCAAACAGGAGTGTCTATGAGCCTCAAATTGGGGTCCATTAAGGTTCAAGTTTCGGCCCTATAGATTTTCTTCCAGAAAGAATTGGCTTCAGTTCCTGAAGTCCAGACGTTTGTCAAGGGAGTATTGCATATACAACCCTGGTGTGCCTCCAGTGGCACCGTGGGATCTCAACGTAGTGTTGGGATTCCTCAAATCATATTGGTTTGAACCACTCAAATCTGTGGATTTGAAATATCTCACATGGAAAGTGACCATGCTGTTGGCCCTGGCCTCGGCCAGGCGATTGTCAAAATTGGCGGCTTTGTCTTACAAAAGCCCATATTTGATTTTCCATTCGGACAGGGCAGAACTGCGGACTCGTCCCCAGTTTCTTCCTAAGGTGGTGTCAGCGTTTCACCTGAAACAACCTATTGTGGTGCCTGCGGCTACTAGGGACTTGGAGGACTCCAAGTTGCTAGACGTTGTCAGGGCCCTGAAAATATATATATATATATAATTCCAGGACGGCTGGAGTCAGAAAGTCTGACTTGCTGTTTATATTGTAGGCACCCAAAAAGCTGGGTGCTCCTGCTTCTAAGCAGACTATTGCTCGTTGGATTTGTAGTACAATTCAGCTTGCACATTCTGTGGCAGGCCTGCCACAGCCAAAATCTGTAAATGCCCATTCCACAAGGAAGGTGGGCTCATCTTGGGCGGCTGCCCGAGGGGTCTCGGCTTTACAACTTTGCCGAGCAGCTACTTGGTCAGGGGCAAACACGTTTGCTAAATTCTACAAATTTGATACCCTGGCTGAGGAGGACCTGGAGTTCTCTCATTCGGTGCTGCAGAGTCATCCGCACTCTCCCGCCCGTTTGGGAGCTTTGGTATAATCCCCATGGTCCTGACGGAGTCCCCAGCATCCACTAGGACGTTAGAGAAAATAAGATTTTACTTACCGATAAATCTATTTCTCATAGTCCGTAGTGGATGCTGGGCGCCCATCCCAAGTGCGGATTGTCTGCATTACTTGTACATAGTTATTGTTACAAAAAAATCGGGTTATTATTGTTGTGAGCCATCTTTTTTAGAGGCTACTTCATTGTTATCATACTGTTAACTGGGCTCAAATCACAAGTTGTACGGTGTGATTGGTGTGGCTGGTATGAGTCTTACCCGGGATTCAAGATCCTTCCTTATTGTGTACGCTCGTCCGGGCACAGTACCTAACTGAGGCTTGGAGGAGGGTCATAGGGGGAGGAGCCAGTACACACCATGTGATCCTAAAAGCTTGCTTTTGTGCCCTGTCTCCTGCGGAGCCGCTATTCCCCATGGTCCTGACGGAGTCCCCAGCATCCACTACGGACTATGAGAAATAGATTT